>NW_024621338.1:0-1140 GCF_008729295.1 Plectropomus leopardus | reverse complement strand
ACTGGCACTTCACATCTGTAGAGCTACAAAGAGGCTGAAATATAAAATGTGAATGTGTGGGTTGGTGACAGACAGGTTGGTTTTGGATTTTGTCTGTGAAATTTACAATTTGGAACACTTTCTGCAAATACAGACGAATGTGAACCTGTTTTTTGTTGGGTTTTTTTTAATATTTTGAAAACACTTTTTTTTTGTAAATCTTATACATTAATTGCAATCAATAGCTCCAAAAACGTATTGCGGCACATGAGGGGTTAAAATGATCACATTCGATTGTTTAATTGTGCGTCAGTTCAGTCATGCATCAATCATGCATCCAGCTCTGTTATATTAAAACACTGCTGACTCACTGCCTGCTATCGATCCGGCCAAAACCAAACACAAACCAATCAATTAATCATTTTTCGTTTTTAAGTCTAAAAAATGTTTTTATGATCCTGGCCGATTTATTTTCATTGACAAATCTTGGCTAATTCTGCATAGAAAAATAATAATAATAATAATACAAATAATTTTTAATGGCAGCGGTGAAAATTACAGGGTATCCGTGAATATTTTTTCTTATTACAATTTCCTCCAACGAATATGCATTTTCAAACATCACCACATATGGTTGAATTCAAAGAAAAACCATTATTATTCAAAAAAATAATAATATTTGGTCCAGGGGAAAAAACAGCCACAACTGACGATCCATTTGCAAAATGCAAACCAGGAAGACTCAAAGTCTGACTGAATCTGACTGGGATTTCGGCGTTCCTCCTAAAAACCGGCAAAGCATCCCGACCGCCTCCGGTCCCGCCACCATCATCAATGTTGTTGTTTTTAATTAATCGCTCGTTAATGTCGCCATCCATTTCCCCGCAGATCAGAGGAGCGAGGAACCGACAACCCCGCCAAACAAATGCACATTAAAATATCGCCGGGAGGCTCGAGTGAAAATTACCCCGATGTAGAAATGACCTTAATATGATGTAATCAATCACGCTGTCTGCTGGGACACTGGGAATCACAATGTTAATCTTTTAGTTTGGAGCAGCGGGGGGAAAATAGCCTGTCATATTTCTCAACTCAGCCAAAGAGCGCACCGTTTATGCAAGTTCAGTGGTACATGCGGAGAAAGCACAATATTGGCTTCAT
>NW_024621337.1:0-2662 GCF_008729295.1 Plectropomus leopardus | reverse complement strand
TGAGGACCAACACCAGAGCAGAGAGGGTCACTTCTGAAATGTCATAACAATAATAATAATAATAATAATGATAATAAATGTTGTTAAATGTTTATCACGCATTAATATTCCACTGAGGCTAAAAATTTGTATACTTGGAAAATACCACAAGGACTTTACAAGAAACAATAAGACAAACAAAAAATGATTGATTTGGACTTCTCCATGCAAAAAAAATTACTGCAATATGTTGGAAAAATGTAGGACCACCGTCACGTTTTGGGCTGGAGAAGCTGACAAATATTATTAAAGGTAAGCAGAAATATGTTTTTATGTCCTTCTTGGCCAACAAATGTTGTATGAATAACATGAAAGTATTGATCCTGCCGTTTTATTTTATTACTTGTATATTTTGTTTTTAAATGTTGCCATGTTGTATTTTATCTTAAAAATTTATTTATAGATATATAAATAACCAAAACATGCCAAAACCTTACAATTATTAGTGAAAAGAAAAAAACTCCACCCCTAAAACTCAAAATTAAAAAACTAGAAAAACAACCACAAAACTCAAAAGTATTCGAAAAAGTAAAGAAAATCAGTTTTAATCCCCCTCCGTCCTTTGTTGTTGTTTTCTTACTTGATGTTACTGTTGTTTTTGTTTTGTTTACATAGTTATTATATCAAACACATAGATATGTATTTATCTACAAGCTATGTTTGATATAGTAAGTAAACATTTGTGTGTGTGTGTGTGTGTGTGTGTGTATATATATATATATATTTTAATTTCCCCCCATAGCTACCAATGTTTTTGTTTGTTTGTTTGTGAGACAGGGCGGGGCCAGCGGGCTCCTGAGCATCACCAAACACACACCAGGGTTGGGAAAAAAGTTAAATGTCTGAATACATTTTCAGCCGCTGCAAATCTGCTCTTTTTCGGTTTTTTAAATGGTCCGAAACATTTCCCACGAGCCCCACCAACAGCTGCAGAAGCCTCCAAAAACTTCAACCACAGACATGATGTCAGACGCCACTGACGTGAATCAAATTTATTGTTTTTCTGATCTAAAGTAAACAGAATATCATTTCTGGAAGTTTGGAGTCCATGAAACAGAAATCTAACAGACAAACATCTCAAAACAGACAACTTAATCTAAATCTGTCCAAGGGGTTAAATAACATTATGAGTTAAGGTTATAATTAAATATATATCTCTTTAACCCTTTGAAACCAGAGGAAGTTGGCAATGGGCAATTTAACAAGACATGGCTCAAAAATGAGCAAGAAATTAGTAAAAGGTTACAAGAAAAATGCCTAAAAATAAAAAAAAAAGAGCACAAACAAAAAACAGCAATAGAAAAGTATAAACAAAAAGGAAAATGGTTTGTAAAAGTAATGAAAATTTAAAATAATATATGTTTACTTATTTGTTCAGTAACATATAAAATAATAATTATTCTTAATATTGTGGCTATATTACTGGCATTTTTTCCTTTATTTTATTTATTAGTTTGTTATCTTACTTTCTAAAAATTCTCCTCCCTTTGTAGAAACAAAAGTTTTATTTTTTTTGTCAGCTTTGACTAATTTTTTACAATTTGTGGGACGTGTCTTGCCAAGTCGGTCATTGCCTTGTTTTTAAAGGGTTAAATAGCTTGTGAAAGGCGTTTGAATGCAGCACAAATAAAGTGATGTTGATGCAGGTTTCAAAGGGTTAAAGTCTCAAATTAATTCTGAAATCAAACGAGGGTTTCACTTTCTGATAATAAGGCTTTGTAAGATTTAAGTAATGGCTTTGTTTATCGGTGCATTAGCAATGCCTCCAAACATTAATTCAAAAATAAAAATAAAAAACATTTCGGTTGCCAGTTTATGAAAAATAAAAAGTCCAGATATTCAAAGTGGTCAGTGAGAAAATAAGAGCTGAAATGATGTTTTTTTTCTGAAATTTGGGTGAACTAACCCTTTAAACTGTATGATTTGTATATGAGATACATTTTATATACAAAATACACAATGTATGACATACTAAAAAACTATGTAGAAAACATATAGTATTACTAAAGC
The DNA here is from genome assembly GCF_008729295.1 of Plectropomus leopardus. NCBI lineage: Eukaryota > Metazoa > Chordata > Actinopteri > Perciformes > Serranidae > Plectropomus > Plectropomus leopardus. The sequence continues at coordinate 613 of NW_024621337.1, read as the reverse complement.
TATAGATACATCATGGTCTGTGTACAAATAATGTAAATATATACTTCACTTTGTATAGAAATATTTGAAACCACGTGTTTTGGGAGCTGCCGGCAGAGACGGGCGGAGGAGTGACGCTCAGCAGTTCAGGACCGATGTTTGCTCCGTCACCTGCTTCTTCATCTGAAACAAGGAAAAACACTCGATTTTTAATTATTTTTTAAAAAAGTGTGCTTGTTACAGTAATATTTGTTCAGAGGTGGAAACTAACTCAGCACATTTACTCAAATACTTCAGCCTTTCCATATTTTGCTACTTTTTACTCTATTTGACTACATTTCTGAAGGATATATTACTTTACTAAACTACATAATTTCACCCGTTACTTTATAGATCCAAATTTTGAATGAACAACATTAGCAGAAAATGAAACATTATATATTATCACAGATTAAACTACCAAGCAAAATATATAAAGTGATTAAAATGAACTTTATCTAACATGAAGGAGAAGAAAACATAAATGCAATATCTTGTACTACTATGCATCATTCTGCATTCAAATACTTTTACTTTTGGTACTTTAATTATGTTTTGATATTAATTCTGATTTATATTAATTCTTAATTCTTGT
>NW_024621336.1:0-3154 GCF_008729295.1 Plectropomus leopardus | reverse complement strand
ATTTCCACTCATTTTTACCAATTACTTTTCACAACATTTCCATAATATTCACCCCATTTTCATGACTTAATTTTAAGTAGTTTAAAATGTGTAAGCCTTTATGGCGATACCAGCCATACATTATTACACACAGGTGCTTAAATGTGAGTATTTTCTGTTTCCCTCTGTTTTAAATCATTGTTCATTTAACATCTTTAGGTTTTAGATTTTTGTTCAGACAAAAGAAAACATTTAAACATGTTACACTGCAATCTGGCACTTTGTGCTGAGCATTTTTTCACAATTTTCTGTCAATTTATAGATCAAGATCAATAGTCTAGTAGTAGAGTCTTTTTAATAATAAAAATAATAACAATAATAAACTTTATTTTTTAGAGCACTTTTCATACAAAGAATGCAGCTCAAAGTGTTTCACAATAAAAGTGCAACACAAAAGAACAAGATTAGACCATCAAAAGACGTGATGATAAACAAGTTATGAGTCAAAGTAAAAAGTACTGAGACCAGTAAAAACAGAAATTATATAAAATTCTGCGTATCATCTACATAACTATGAAAGTTAAGTTTATGTTCCCTGATGATATTTCACAGGAGCAGCATATACAAAGACAAAAGAAGTGGACCAAGACAACTTCCCTGAGTGACACCGAAGTCATATTTATCTGATATGTAATCAACGACAGTTACAAAAAAACCTTCCTACAGTGTCAGATTTGGACCAGTTCAAAACAGTCCCAAACAGCCCGACCGAGTTTTTCAGGCGATCGGTGAGAATATCGTTATCAGCGGTGTCAAAAGCAGCACTTACGTATAAAAGGAAAAGAACAGAGACTTTAGTGGCATCAGCACTGAGGTCATTAACATCTTTAATAAAGGCAGTCTCTGTACTACGATGAGCCCGGAAACCACACTGAAACATTTCAAAAATGTCATTTTCAACCAGAAAATCATTCATTTGGATAAAAACAAAGTATTTTGCTTAAAAAGAAAGATTTGATTTTGGCCTATAATTACTTAAAACCTTTTGAGTTCATTCATCAGGATTCATTAAACATTAACACTAACTGAGAATTGACTCCAGTATGAACTGAACAGTGTGATGAGCAACAGTCTGTTGTAAGACTCGAAATGGACAAAAATATAATTTGATCAGTTTACATTGTATATTATTGTAAACAGGAAGCTGGATAACTAATCATTGCGGTTTTATGGTGAAGGGGAGGGATTAAATAAGTGCATACTTCTTCCCGCTCTTTTCGGACATGTAAACCAAATTATGTAAATTGTCTCTGAGGATCTTTTATGTGCTTCTTGTTTTGTGTTATTTTTTATTTGGCTGTGTTTTCATTCTTGTATCATTTCTCTTTAGATGTCCAAAATAAAACCAAACCCGACAGCGCAGGTCTCCATAAAGCTCCTGAAGCCTCTTTAAATAAATCTGGAGTCTCGATATGAGCAAACACGGCGAGCAGGACGGAGAAACGCGCAGTGACACATCGTCAGCGACAGTTTTTCAGTTGTGAGGACGTGACTCTGACAGCCTGTCCCCGAGGGACCGTTTGACACATGCAGGGACGCCGACGGCTGCCGAGGAGGACATGTTGGTGTGAGAGGGGCCATCAGCGGGGGTGTGAAGAGGACCAACTGTGCACTTATGGTCCCTGATGGTGTTTACCAGTAAAAACTAACATGCAGCCACCTGTCACAGCCGAGGGGACGGGCGTTTAATAACCGAGCGTTTAATCACTCACTGACTCTGTCCAGTTTATCATCACACGATCATCTTAAAGGTCCTTCTCTGTGATCTGTTTTATTGTGTGCAGGTTTGGGAAACTCCGACAAAAGCAGCCGACAATCGTTCTGCATATTAGGAAACAGAGCAGTAAAGATAATGTAGGATTTCCAGAACAGATTATTATAAAACCACAGACCTCTTTATTTATGGATCGCTCAGATTTAAAACTGCACAGACCATGTTCAAGACAAAAAAACAACTTACTTCCTGGACACATCCAAAAAGAGTGCGAGAGGACAGTTATTATTTGAGAGGAGAGCACGATTTAAACAAAACTCGCGCATCAGTCTGTGGGGTGAATCTGTGCAAATGCAGCTCAAACAGAGTCGGACAAAATCCGCTTTAAAAAGATGGAGGTCGAGGTGAACGGGTCAACAAAACATCTGACGTCACTGCAAATCTCTGTCCATTTCACCACATTCTTGTGTAACTCTTTTGTACCGTTAACTAGTTTCTTGCAGATTTTGGGTCGTTTCTTCTCTTGTTGCTCATTTCTTTTGTGACAGAAATCAAACCGGATTTCTGGTTTCAGGTTTTAAAGGCTTAAAATGCAAATTTAAACAAACAGGCCTGAAATAAACTGCAGGAAAAGAAATGTGACACTTCAGCTTGAAAGGTGAGATTTTGAATGCAGTTTTTCTCTGAGATTAAAACTAACACTCGTCCTCTGACGCTCCTTTTAAACAGCGTCATCACGACCAGTTAACACCAGTAACTCCAGTTTACGCGCCGCCTCGCTCCCCGTCAGAGCGCGCCGAGCTCTCGGCTCTGAATCTGTGTTTACTGCTAATTTGAGCGCTCTGTGAGGAGCTTTTACTTTGATGGAGTAAAACGCCGGCGCTCTGCTCTCACTGCAATTAAACACAGGTTTTTGTGTCAGCTGGTGCACTCTGGGTAATTGCTGCCTCTTTGGGCGAGGTCAGGGTTAATAACATTAAAATAAGAGCGTGTTAGTCCGCACACGCTCTCAGCATTATTAGCACGTCTTTGTAAACCAACATGTCGGCACAATTACACAACAATCACAATCAGGCGCCACGTCTGTGATTATCCAACACAAAGAAAACGAGAAAACATGAACCGTCAGAAAACATCAGCAGAGACAACGTGATGACTGTCTCATTCACCGCGATCACAAACTGCTGCCAGCATCACGAAGACGCAGGCGACAAAAAACAAACAGCTGTCACAAGTTTTCACAAGTCTTATGACATTATTACATTTCAGCTGTTTTAGAAGGAAAAACTGTCTCTAATTCATCATCAGCTGCAGTTTAAAACGCTGCTGACTCCTCACCGTGACCTTCGTGAGACCGACACGCTTTTCACGTGAAAACACACGACGTCTAAAGAAGGCTGT
>NW_024621335.1:0-3396 GCF_008729295.1 Plectropomus leopardus | reverse complement strand
TTTATTTACTGTAGGAAACAGACTGAAAAGTGATCTAATGACTGAAAAGAACAGAGCGTAAGGACAAATAACAAACAGATCACAAAGTATTGGTTTAGTTGCTATATCAGAATCAGGAATACTTTGGGAGGGAAATTGTGGTTCGTTTCAGTCACTCTGATGTCAAGCAAAGAGAATTACAGAAGCTGAAATAAGTAGCCTACCAGCACAAATTGTAAAATCTCACATCCTAGACCTCCTTGGGGCAGTCAGCTTCTTCTATAAAAGGCTCCAAAACCAAGAACACCAACCAAAAAAAAAAAAAAAAAAAAAAATTAACACAAGATTTTAAGATTTCTGACAAATTGGTGTTAAAGGTTGGCTGAAGCAAAATCAGAGATGTGGGCATTTTTCAACTATTTTATGATGTCCTATAGATGAGTGTTGTAAGTGTATGTAACTTTGATATGTTTGTGTCTTTAAAAAAAAAAAAAACTATAACTGTTACTGTGTGCATGCAATTGTATGTATGTAGCTTGATATTTTTTCCTTTATTAAAACCCAAACTAGGGACAGGAGTTAGAAAGTAGCAATAACTTTATTCTCTACATGTGAAACATCAGTTACCAGCAAATACAAAGTATATACAAGAATAAAGAATATGAGAATATAATTGCACTAACAATACAAAAACAATTACTCCTTATATGTGTAAAAATATAAATATGGAAGCTGTGTAAAATATAAAACTACATACTTTCTGCTACAATATATGTAACTAGTAGTAGATTTGGTAAAAAGTAGGTTGTGTGTGATGTAATAATGTACATCAACAATAAAAAATATCAATGAGCAAGTTATGGAAAATGACCATTAAAAATTAAATAATACTGTACATTTGGAGCATTACATAGATGACTGCTTGTGATACCCGTTTGAAAATGTTGCTCCTTAAATTAACTGCACATTTAGTTAGGAATCACACCATATTCTTTCATAAAGACTATAAGAGGAATGAGCTCTTTTGGGAGGATTTGGGTGGCTCTTAGAAGAGCCTTTTGTTTAAATATCTGATCATCAGACTGATGGCAGCTCACTTCTTCTTAGGTGCTGTCTTTTTGGCTTTAGGCTTCACGGTCTTCTTGATGGGAGCTTTCTTGGCTGCAGGCTGTTTGACCTTCTTCGGACTCTTGGTAGCCTTTTTCGGGCCCTTACCTGCCTTCTTGGGACTCTTAGTTGATTTCTTGGGCGTTGCCGGGCCCTTGACCTTCTTGGGAGATTTCTTTGCGACTACTGGCTTCTTGACTACCGCTACTTTGGGTTTTCTGACTGCTGCGGGCTTCTTGGCTTTTGAAGCGGCTTTCTTGACGGGCTTCTTAGCCTTAGGAGGTGCGACCTTCTTGTTTATCTTGAAAGAGCCAGAAGCCCCGCTCCCCTTGGTCTGAACTAGGGCCCCCTTTGCCACAAGTGCCTTGATGGCAGTCTTGACGCGGGCCTTGTTCTTCTCAATATCGTAGCCTCCGCCAGCCAGCATTTTTTTGAGGGCAGCCAGAGAAACGCCGCCTCGCTCATTGGAAGCGGCAACAGCCTTAAGGAGAAGCTCCTGGCAGCTGGGACTGGCCTTCTTCGGTGCGGAGGTCTTCTTCTTGGCTGCTTTGGCCGGCGCGGCTGGAGCTGGTGCTGCTTCTGCCATTTTCTGTTGAGTTGTTATTCGTCTTTAGGAAATGAGAATCAGAGTTGACTGATACAGTACTGACAGCTCAAAGCTGGTCTTAAACACACCATGAGAACCGTGGAGACTCAACCCAGCCTGTGACTCCTCTGTGCAGTGTCAAAGCTGGAGCACTTGTGTTTTCTCTGCACTTATAAAAGACGAAAAACTGCATGTGTGAGAGGTGCTGCGGGCTGACAGTGAAGGAGCCGATAGCGGACTTGTGTCTCTTCATATTCAAGTCATGTAGAGCTCTGATGCGCTCTGCTTTTTGTCCGTGGAGCCTCCAAACCTCATCGATTCACCGCCGTCATCAGCACTGTTCAGCGGCTTTTCCCTCTCATTTCTCTCCTAAAATGGGTTTAAAAGCAAAACAACTCCGGTAAGAACCGTTTTCCAGCTACTCCACATGTTTGTACGGGGACTCGACTTAAAAACAACCATCTGCTGTTGATGAGTTTGTAGTAAAGTGAGTTTTTTCTGGCCGCAGCAAACACACTGATGATGGCCGAGGCTCCTGCTGCAGTTAAGCCAGACTTCAGTCAGAGCTGCTGTCACTGTGAACATGTCCCCTGCTGAGGAAAACTTTTGATATAAAAAAAGTTAATAGTTACACTTTTAATGATCAAACACACTGACAAAATAAATGTAACCTGTTTGGACAGTGCAGTGGGCTAAGTGGGCTACGTGCTTAGTAACCAGTGGTGTGCCTGAAAGCCATAGGCATACTTTTGTGTGAGCTGCTGTGATTGTGAACATCACCACAGCTTCATCTCAGCTGTCATGATGCCTATATATAAATAATAATAATAAGAAGAAGAATAAGAAGAAGAAGAAGAATAATAATAACTTTATTTATTTATCACACTTACGGTGATTTGACAGTCAAAGTGGAAGAAGAAATGGGATACTTAAGGCAATACAACCACAGAAAGCAAGACAGTCCTACTGAATGCAAGTCAAAACAAAATTGGGGTAAAGTTAAAATTACAACAAGAGGGCAATTAATACAAGATACATAATGCAAAATCTCATTGTAAAATAACACCAATATAAAGACCAAAACAACAAAAGTAATAAAACCCCAAATAAAAGGAGATTTAAAAAAACAATGATAAAATAAGTAAAATAAAAACAAAAAATAGCCTTATCTTCTCAGGCAGGTTGTTCCAAAGCTGATGGGCCTGTCTTACTGAGGAATAGTTTTAATTTTTCAATAGTACAACTATCAATGATCAAACACACTGACAAATACATGTCACCTGTCTGGGGAAGCTTGGGGGCTTTGAATTTTACACTGTTTTACTGATATAATTTCTAAATATTAGAGAACTTCTCACAGGACAGTTGCTGTGTGTATTCTGCTGGGGTTGAAATTAAGGACTCACTGAAATTTACATTTGAACATCCTGCAAAAAGTATTAGAGTAACACAGCAGCTCTTGAATGTAAACTGCTGCACTTTTAACCCCTGAGCAGGTTGCAACTTTGTTTTAGTTGAGCAAAAAAGTGGGGTTCCAGTTGTTGCAGTCTGGGCGTGTTGACACATTGTAACTAGATTAACAAGATGGAACATACTATTCACATTTTGTTTATTACACTGAGGTGAAATTATGTCTAATATTGTAAACATACAATATTCCAACTATGTGCATCTATAATGAATGAAGGAATAAAGGTCCTTCTGTTTGTTACAACAAACAGAAG
>NW_024621334.1:0-1954 GCF_008729295.1 Plectropomus leopardus | reverse complement strand
TTTTTTTCCTGAAAGTTTGGCTCTCGTGTTTGACCTGGTTTTCTGAGCGTCTCCGTAACAAAGCCGCCGTCCTCTGTGCGTGAGAGGAAGAGAAGGGGCGTGCTGTGTAATCTTCTGGACCCTCCGATTGGTCATCTGCTCTCGGAGGTGGCCCACTTTGAGCAGGTATTATTCATTTGTTTTTCCTCACCGTGTCCCAAATTGTGAGCAGCCAAAGTCTCCCGTCTGCCCCAGAAAACTGCAGCCGAGGAGACGCCGCATGTGAGACGAGCTTCACGCTCGCGTGGGAGTTAACGGAGGAGACGGATCATTACCTGAAGGTGATCTCTCACCGTCTCTGCAGTCTGGAGGGTCCGTGCCGTTAAACTGCTCTCATTTTGTCAACCACGGAGGCTCTGAAGCAGCTCCTGGTTGTCGGAGGGTCGACCGTCACCGACTCGCCGGTCCCTTCTGGCTAAATGACTCCACGCTGCAGTTAACCCTTTGAAACCTGCACAAACTGGCTGCATTTATTCCCAAAAACATGGAAAAAAGCAATGAGTAACTTCACAAAAAAATGACCCAAACATGAGCAAGAAATGAGTAAAAGGTTGCAAGAACAATACATGAAATTAGCACAAAAAAACAAGAATGAACCTGAAAAAAAATAAAACCTAATAAATATAAATCATGAACGAATGAATTAAATGTTTAAAAAAAGGAAAGAATGAATACATAAACATAACGTACAGACACATCTGAAATCCCAACGCGTCATCAGCTATTGAAAAATAACTGACCCACTTCCATTTTTAACATGGAAATATTTGTAGCTTTAAACATTATTTGTGCTGTTTGGAATTTCAGAAAATCTATGAATTTAAATAATAATTTAAACAATTTTGACTAATAAAAAACAATGTTTTTCTGTAACATAATTTTAGATATATAATCAGAATAATTAAAAATAGAGTTTTCTTGATATTTTTCCAAGTTAATAATTCTCTTTCTCTGATCATTTTTTTTAATCTTATTGAATTTTCAGGTTGAATTTTCTTTTCTTCTTGAAAAATATATTTTATTAAATTTGCAGATCATTTCACGCCGTGTTGCAGACTAAATTAGTTTTTGTAATTTGCTCCCATTTCGAAGGTTTAAATACTCGTTGATGCACAAGAAAACTGACGTGGATCCAGGTTTCAAAGGGTTAAAGTGTAATTCTACTTTTGTTTTTCGTGTTTTTCATCTTTTTTTCGTGTTAGATAACTCTGCGGTCTCCAGGCTGAGTGTGAGATTCGGGAGTTTTTCCTTGGTGATTTGACTCTGAGGCAAATTGTGATAATGAGCTTTATAGATTAAATGTAGTTGAATTGAACTAAATTAAATTAAATTAAAGTTAAATGTTTCCTGTTTCCTGCTAAAATGTAGACAAACTGAAACTGCCAGTTTTTATTATTTCATAAATCAGATCAGTCTCATGTCGCGTTACAGATATTATTGCCACGTGAAATTAGATTAAATTTAAGCACACACTCACACGCACACACACACACACACACACACACGTTGGTTTGGCAGGTTTGAGATTAAAAGCTGAGCTCTTCTGGTAAAAACTGATACTCTGAGGCGTCCTCGTGTTTAAAGCAGTGGATTGTGGGTCGTTAAAATCCGGCGGCGGCGGTGTCAGAAAGCGCCGTGAGACTCTCGCAGACTTAGAGGAGCTATTTTAGTTTGATCAGATTCCTGGCAGAGGGACGACTGAGGGGACGGATATTTAAATCACATGGAAATCAGACGGCGCTGCGAGCTCAGAGAGCCGCACTTTAATCTCACGCCGAGTCCAAAATTTCAACTGAGATAAAAGACGGGGACAGTTTGAGGGTCTGCGGTGTGACTGCAGGAGACGGGCAGAGGTCCAGGGGGGTTAGAGGACTCTGACAGACCGCCCGCGGAGCTCGGACCCACAGACAGAGCG
>NW_024621333.1:0-3269 GCF_008729295.1 Plectropomus leopardus | reverse complement strand
CAAGAAGACACGACAGCACAAAGCAGCGGCCCACAGTAACAGAGGCTTACAGGCACGTTTAAGCTCCATTCCACCTCAATAACTTGGGGGAATTCACAGAAATTTCAGTTAATGAATTAAATAGCACCATTTGTTATTTCCAATGACTTGTTTTTAACTAATGCGGCTTAAAGAAAAAAACACAGTAAAAAAAACAAACTCTCTAGGGCAGCTTCTGCAGCTGCAACCTGCATTTCTCAGTCAGTTTTAGCTACCAGCATGGCTCTAGGGATGACAGCAGGGCGGAACAATTAATCGTATTCAAACCAACATCAAGATGTGATAGAAAGCAATTTCAAAATCAAATAATGCTGCGATTAAAAAAAAACCAACTGTCCTCTTTTGCTTGAAATATGAGAGTAGTAGTATCTGATGAGAGTAGATGATCTTATGAAATGCTTTGATGCAATATATGTGAAAATGGCCAAGGCCCCGTTTCAATCCACATGTTAACACTTTGCTGTCGCGAGTGTGGGTCGAGTGAAAGAAGCTTTCCTGCAGGAAGCTTAAACAGGAAAAGTTGACAGCATATTCACAAATGTACCCATTATTTAATTTGGCTGGTCAATACAAAGATTTGACTATTTGTTTAGTTTTTGTTGCATGCACTTTGTGAATAACAGTCTCTGTTAGGGACAGTGTGTCCTGGCCCTGGTTTGCATCAGCTTCTTACATCCTGCATCTTCAATACTCTTTTTGGAACTGCCGTCAACTCTCCTTCTTGGTAAAGATTTTACCAATTTTTTTATTGCAAAAAAAATTCAATATGTAGCAGTTAATGTTGATATTGTGGTGGGCTGCCACAAATAAATCAATATATGGGAAACACTGTAAAATGTAATACACACTGACTGATAAAAGAAAAAAAGGCAGCTGGACTTGAAGGATTTCAAGTCTACTGAGGGATCACTGACTCATTAACTTTCAGGGGTCGGTAAACAGGTAACAGCTGTGAGAATGCTGTTTTTGAAATGTTAGACGCCAACAAATATGGATTGAAGAAGAAAGTTTTGTTAGATAAAAACATGTCAATTTTAGAATGATTACATTTGTTATTTTAAGTGTATTTTGACCTTTGGACTTTACAATGCTATGGAGTTATTGGCACAAGTCTGAAGCAATTCTAAACAGCAACCACTGGAAATCAAATTCTACGAATAATATCTAACTAATAATATGAGTGTAACCTTATCTTTATCTGCAACTGTGTAGAAATACCAGTTTAAACAGAATGAATAGATATGCTTAAAATGTTGATTTTGAAATCGAATCTCAAAATTATGGATGATAGAGGTCTCAATCTCAACCGAGTCCCAACGGGTCCTGAAAAGCCAAAAAAGGTCCACCAATGTGAAAATTGGCTGGTTCAGACAAGGTTTGGGCTGTGGGAAAAAAAATCAAAATAAATATATGAATAATATTAAAAAATGATCGGCATATGTCATAGATATTATTGATAGATAGATAGATAGATATTATTTCTGTGCTGGGCTCTTTGTCCTCCTGGTTAGAGCAGGGAGTTTCTATTGGGGAAATACAGTATAGAGGGTCGGTGATCCACCAAGTGGAGACGTGCATGGCTCACAGTTGGTGTGTCCCAGGTGTGTGTGTGTGTGTGTGTGTGTGTGGGGGGGGGGGGTTCAGACTTTAACTCATGTGGGTCAGTTCGGTTTGTAATGGAGAACTCCAATGAATGAAGCTTACAAACTATTCTTATCAGCACTACCCAAGGATGAATCTTACTGAGTTTGTTGATCAACTGACTTTTATTGTAACATCCCAAATAGTTTGACATTCATGGTTTTGAGTAAACTATCCCACCAATAAATGGATGGTCATTAATTTGGTACACAGTCACACTCCCCTTAGGATAAATTTGTTTCCCTGACTTTTCATGCAGCACTATCATCACCTCTCTGTCACCAAATACTTGCAAAACTATGTATATTCCCAACAGCCTCTGCTGCACTTTGTTTAGTGCTAATTAGCAAATGTTAGCATGCTGTCAAACTAATTTAAGATGGTGAACATGGTAAACATTATGCTTGCTAAACATCAGTATAATGGCATTGTCCTTGTGAGCAAGTAAGCATGCTGATGATAGCTGTTAGCTCAAAGCAAAGCTATGCTTCACAATAGACACATAGAGCTGCTTGACTGTGGAGTCTTGTTCTATGTTTCCACATGAATGACTGTCCAAACACAGATGATATGACGTCATGTCAAAATACTTGTAGCTAGTTCAATAGCAGAGAGAAACTGTCTTTTTAAAACACCAGCGTTAGCTTTTGGCAACAGCACCTCACAATCAAAGAACAGCAGCTTCTTTCTAGATGTGCGATTTTGCACCACTGTTCAACAATCACACAGGGAGAAATCCGTTGTAGAGTAAAAATGTCAACACTCCATGACAAACGAACTCCTGCAATTCACTGAACACTGCAGATTGATGACTTATAACGGTGTAAGAGTATTCAAGGGAGGGTTTTTTCCTTAAGGCAGTAGCTGTAGATCTAGGTGGAACTTGAAATAAAAGTAAGCTAGGCAGCCGGGTCTCTTTGATTTGTCTCTCTGCTCACTTCCTCCTCCTGTTTTTCATTTCACTCATCGTCCCGTCCGCATGATGCAGTAATGACAGCCCCCTCTTCGCCGGCTACGAAATCACCTCAGTGAAGATCCATTTCATTACTTTGATTTGGAAATAAAACAGAGTATGGTGGCAAAGTTGGAAATGAGTGCAGATGAGAGGAAGAGAAAGACAGAGGGTGAGAAGAAAGAGAGACGAGAGGAAAGCTTGGCCTAGAGCTATGGAAAGTTGTAATAGATGTTATGTGAGCAGCAGGAGAATAAAAAGCATGTGGGCGTTTATATGGAATTAAGGCTTGGGTAGTCATTACCATATTTTCTAAGACTTTTTAGTTTGCATTGGTTTTTCTCAAATTACATTCCCAAATAATACACACAGCTATACACCTACACACATTTCAAACGGTGTGAGCAGTTTATTAAGTAGACTGATAACAAGTGTTTAACTCAAAAAAAGTAAAAGCACAGAAAGGATGATGTGAGAAATATAAGGCTTTAATTTAAATTCATAAAGCCACTGACACCAAACAATTGACTGGACCTCATTATATTAGTCCTTCATTTAAAAAACAATAAGAGGAGAAATCCCAAAATGATATTATATAATACATATTAAAACAAACCGTCTTACAGAGAAAAATTCA
>NW_024621332.1:0-1727 GCF_008729295.1 Plectropomus leopardus | reverse complement strand
TGAAGGCATTTTCGCAATGAATTGATGCAAAAAAGTCACAAATTGTTGAAGAGAATTTTTTGCAAAATGCCAGAACGCAGGAAATGAATGTTTGTTGCTCAAAATTTCCATGTGGAGGACCCTCAAACCTTTTGCTCCATATATACATTTCCAAACAAAATCTCTGCCCTTGCATGTTTGTAAAGTGTAATGAACGGATGGGTGACATGTTGTGTTGCAGCAAAAGACAAAACAACTTGTGGGACATAAATTTCAAGAAGAAAATAAGCTAAGAGTCTTAAATATATACCTTCTTTGTCATTGTCTGGTAAAACTGAAAGTTTGTGCAAGAAATAAAGTCAAATTCAGCGACTTCTTGCCCCTGATGTCTAAAGTTGCATGGTAAGATAAGAACACAAGCTCCTACATCACAGTAGCACTCATGTATGTACATGTACATGTGATCATATATGATTCTCTGTCTCGCAATCAATAAGGCAACTGATGCAGAAGAAGTGTGTGCGTGTGTGTGTGTGTGTGCAGGATCTATGCTCGTGGCCAGCATGCATTAGTCAAATACACTCTCCACAGTGGGACTATTGGCAGGTCCCAGCCGATAGGACACGGAGGCAGACAGTAAGATGTATGTACTACAGCGCCACACAAGCACACCGTAATGGAATGTAGCGTGTCTGCATTGGGTGTTTCAGCAAATGTTCGGTCATGTATTGTGAAAAGGGATATTAGCTGACTCTGTGCATGTGTGTGTGTGTGTGTGTGTTTTTGCCAGCTGAAGCCATACCTGAACTTTTTCTCACACCTTTGTGCTTTCTGCCACAGAGTGTGTGGCAGCGTTTGTGCACATGTTGGCCAGCGTGTAATGAATGATATGTGTGACATGTGCTCCCTGTCTGGTATGCCAGGCACGTCAGGCCTGCTTAGCATTGGCCCAGCCCCTATAGAGATGGCTTATCAGTGAAGGTACATATGGAAGAACAGTTTGCCTACGCAGAGTCTCCCACCACCCCCTGTCAGAGAGAGAGAAAGAAATCCTTATCACGTAGCCCTCGTCTTCCCCTCCATTCTCTTCCTCCCTCCCTCTCCTCTCCTTCCGCTCTCTATCTCTGTCTCGTCTTGGAGATATGCTAATCGCTGTGTAAGTATATCCTGTCAAATAATTACCATATATTAAGCTCTACTCATCTTGGCATAATTTCCCCTTCCGCATAATCGTATTTGGGCTTCTTCCTTCGTAAAAAGCAGCGGACAGAAGGGACTTACCTCAGGCAAGTTAAAGCAAGTTAATCTTCATTGATTGAATATCAGGCTCATCAATGTGTTAACGGAATGTGTGTGTGTGCGTGGAGTGTGAGTAAGAAAAGTCTATGCATTCATGCGTGTGTGATATTGGCTGGTTGATTAAAGACCGGGCGCTGGTTATTAATAATAAAATGTTTACACCCCATACTGCGCGCTGTATTCTGTAAAATGTATGTGCGCTGTATGAAATAGTGGACCTTAGCAGGTCAGTGAGGCGTCCCAGGGAGACTCAAAACAATGAGGATGAGTTATAGTGAGCACAGGGGTGTGATTAACCCTTTGAAACCTGGAGCAACATCACTTCTCTTGTGCTGCTTTCAGACACCTTTTCCAGGTGTATTCAAACTTTTGCACTATTAGTAAATTGGTCAAATTTATTTTAAAAACATGGGGAAAAGCTAATGAGCAACTTGGCAGGAAATGTTCCA
>NW_024621331.1:0-1962 GCF_008729295.1 Plectropomus leopardus | reverse complement strand
TTTGTGATATTGGCAGAAATAAGCATTTTGGCCGGTTCTGATATTTTATTTTAAAGCCAATATCTGCCGATGCTGATTTTATCATGCATCCCTAAAATAACTGCGTGTGGTCTCCTGTTGATTCACTGCAGCACGACACCTCGTATCAGGTGAACACAGTTTCAAAAAATCAGCCAAGTTGGCTAAACTGCCACTTATACAGTTTGATGATGAATTTGTTTATGAATTTGCACTGTCAAGTTAATCTTACACTGTAAAAATAAATAAATAAATAATTAGATGCTGGGGCGGCACTTGGCACATATAATATGATGTGCTGCTGTAGTGACAGCCATGTGTTTTCAGCTTCATTAAAAAAAAAGTGCAGGTGTTTGCAGCTGTTTATTCAAACAATCCACAGATTTACTGTAGGGAAAACATTACAGTCTTATTGCTCTGAGATTGTCCAGGTTGTGTTTTTGTGTAACTATTGTCAAGCAACTTGAAGTGCAGGTTTAAAGTTTAAAAGGGGGCACGACATGGAAAAGGTCTTATGAATATAGTATTTCCCTGTTTTGTTTTGTTTTTTTCCTCTAGACATTTTGCCCCAGCTTTTATTCATTTATTTTTTAAATGTCTAAATCTACCAGTTTCTTGCAATTTGTTCAATATTTCTCACCAGGTTATCTGTTGCCTTTTTCCCTATGTTTTTGAAAGAAATTGCACCAATTTGCTCAGGATTTAAAGGTTGAAATACGTGTGAAAGGCGTTTAACAGCAGCACAAGGAAAGTAAGGTCCCTGTTGAGATTTTCTTGTCAGAGTACATGATGTCTGTGTGGCAGCAGACAAACTGACCTTCTTCTCAATTCCACTGAAGAACTGGAACATGGTGATGTTGGCTGGAGGCTTGGACATGCCCAGAGCCATGCAGATGCCCTTCAGCTCCTGGAACATGGGGCTGCCTGACTCTTGGCTTTTCTTTTCCGGCTTATGAACCCGGATCATCCTTGATGCCTCCAGCTCTGACACCAGGAAAGCTGGGAGAAAAAGAGGACTGCTTACATTTGAATCACAAGAAAAGTTTAATTTCTAACAGAAGTTGGTCTACTCAGGTGTTTTTTTAGATATATCTGATTACACATCTGCTCAGGTGGAGGTTGGGTACAGCTATGATGAGTTGATCCCAACTTTGTGACCTTAAAGTACAGTTACAACAAACCTGACCTGCATTCAGCCCTGAAAAGGGATATGATTGCAAGGTTCTGACATGGCCAATCCTTATGGAATTTAGTATTAAACATGGTGATGGATTGAAAAAAAAAAGCCATGATGAATTCCACCTGTGCTACATTCACAGACCTACAATAGTGCCCAAATTTGTCATCAGTTCCCATCACACACAGATGCTAATTCTGTGGGAAACAATGCTTTCCTCAATAACAGATTTCAGGTTGGTTTTTAAACTGAGATGTTGCACTGAGCTGTGATCTTACTAAGGAGCAGCAGACAGTCGGTCCTCTTTAGGAACCTCTGGGTGATGTCTCCGCTGGTGAGGACAGAGTATGGACAGGCGAGCTCTGAGAGCAGGCCGCTCATCTCCAGTTGGAAACCCTCCGCCTCGCTCGGACCTGGAAGGGAACAAGGCCACACACAACACACAATGACACAAGACAGAAACACAGGCTGGTTGAGTGTCACTCATAACCAGCCCCATCAACAGTTAGAGTAGTTGTTTTAGCCGCAGCTTGGCAGACCTCAAACACTCACTGCTCAATTTGTGACAACATTCAGTGTGTTTACATATTAATAACCTGTTTATGATCTGGTTTTTGTGTGTCCTGTTTGTGTTTGAACATGTACACAACCTATCCAGAAACCTGGCTAAGCCCACCATGCTGGCTGGAGTACTCCAAAATACGCCAAGATACTGTTGCATGTTTACACCTTATCCAGTTTTTTAAGATATATATATATATATATAT
>NW_024621330.1:0-1155 GCF_008729295.1 Plectropomus leopardus | reverse complement strand
AAAAAGATGCAAAACTAATATGTTCATTATTTATTATTTAGACGAAATATATTTGAGAGAGCCCAAAACGCCTTATACTTCAACCGTAAACATGCCTAAATAATTTATTTATGACTGTGTGGGAAAAGGAGGGATGACAGAAAGCACAGTTGACTCCTCTGGTTCTTGTTATTTCCATGACTTTTTAGGATCCCCCTTCTCATGATGGGGTCCAACTCTGAAGACAGGGGTTAAAGAGGATTTAAATTAGCAATGGCTGCATTAACGGATATAACTTACAGTATGTCTGGGTAAATAGTTTGAACGTTGTGTTTAATTTTGCATGCAGCTTCACACAGTGTTTCCCTGTTACCTCGTCTTGCATCGTGGACACAATCTGGCCCACACCGTCCTCAGCATGGCCTCCCTCAGAGCCGGACTCCCCCACAAGTACACTGCAGGTGTGCACACAGCGTTGAAACGAGCCATGATGGCGAAGAGATTAGTGGCCTCGTTCCTAAACGTCAGCCCTCCTGCTCCCACAAATCTGAGGATAATATTAACAAAAGAGGGGGCCCATAATACCAGAAAAGTTATAACAACAAAAATTATAATTCTCAACGATTCCTTGTTGTTTTCTTTCTCGGCGCTGGGAGGGTCTCTTTCAAGCTGGAATCTGGCAACAACGTACAGTTTGATAGTCATGACCACTTTGGTGAGCACAATGATTTGTAAGCTGATAATACCGAAAACATACACCTCCATTGCTTTTGAAAGTGGCACGAATCTTACAACGATCGTCTGAACATAGACCTGAAGCCAACAATAGATATTTACAGTGATAATCACTCCCCGGGTTATAAAACGCGTGTAGATGAATGGATGACAAACAGCAAAATACCGGTCAAACTGTGCGAATAAAAATGTCATTATGTTAACCCCAAGAAGAGAAGGTAACATATTATAAGTTCCATTTCTCGAAGGATATCCCTCTTGAACATCAAACAGACCAAGATAAAACACAGAAAACCCAACCAGCGTGTCACAAATACTAGTGTTCAGCATGAAAATAAACCTGTTTTGGAGGCGGAGAGCTCTGGTGGAGAAAATTGTAACGACTATAGGTCCGGCTACCAGAACAGCAGCCGTAGCGAATAAAAGTTGAAAAATAAAAAC
>NW_024621329.1:0-3580 GCF_008729295.1 Plectropomus leopardus | reverse complement strand
CTAAAACCTGTCACAGCTGCTCCCTCCTGGGCTTCCTCATGACTTTTAGTAAGTCCAGAGATACGTGAACAGCGCCAACTAGCTGTCTGACCCTGGTCTAACAGCGTACTATAAACACACTCTCACACTAATTAAAGGGTTTTGAGCAGCTGTGAAGCGGAGTGATACATGCAGAGTTAAAAGTTAACAGTCCCAGTGATGATGTGCTCTTCATCAGCACTCATGGAACGACCGAACCGCTTAGTCGGAACTAGCTGTTGTATAATGTTTTATATCCAAGGGGCCAAAGGTCAACTGTGACATTATGATGTTCTTCAGAAACACCTTTCTGTCCGTATTCAGCGTCATATCTCAGGAACAGAAGGAGAGACACCTGATCACATCCTGAACTGGTGACGCTAATCTGTAAACTGAGCTGACTGTAGAGATAAAATGAGATAAGATAATCCTTTATTAGTGCCACGGAGGGGAAATTTGCATTGCGTTTCATACAAAGATCTTCCGTGTTTGAAATGTTTTCTCAGACATTTATGGAAACTTCAATTACAACTTATTTGTAATTCTCTGAATCTAAAAAAGGTGACATTTTGCAGAGTGTCCCCCTGACTGATTTCTCACCCGTGTGTCCCTGCAGCTGCCACCCTCTGTCAGGAGAGTGCACCTGTGCGGCAGGATGGGCGGGGCTTTACTGTAACGAGACGTGCCCGGCGGGTTACTACGGCGAGGGCTGCAGAGAGCTGTGCGCCTGCGCCAACGGAGCCGACTGCGACGGCGTCACCGGAGCCTGCCTGTGTGCTCCGGGGTTCATCGTAAGTGTGGAAACACAAACACGCCTGCAGCGATTCATATCTAACGTTCCCACTTTGTTAAATCATTCTGATCACACGCCGCCGCTTCAAATGAACGCCAGCAGCTGCAGGTGTTTCCTGAGACGGTTTTTGAATACTTTAACCTCTCTGCTTTATAAACACATCAGTTAAATCAAATACTTTGGTTTAAATGGTCACGAGAAGCTTCAGCTGCAGACAAAAAGATAGTTTCACTCCCTGCCTGCAACTCAGTGTGTTTGAGTTAATAAATCAAGCAAAGAGAAAACATCCGACTCCTCCACATCTGTCCGACCTCCATATCTGCACTGCAGCAGCTGCAGCTACACAGAAAATCTAGCAATAACAGGCACATAAAGCTCCAATGGAGTCAGATATAAAACTGATTTTTTTATGTATTTTCTTTTACTCCCAAGTTCATTAACCCTCTAAAACCTGGATTCTTTTTTTGTGCTGCGTTCAGACGCCTTTCGCAAGTATTTCAAACTTTAAACGGCTCAGTCATCATATGAAATACCCACACAGAGTTTAGGCGTTTGTGTCATAATCAGCCTGATCACAGCTCCTCTCCACCCGGGACCAGAGTCCAGTTTCATAGACTGGGACCCAACACAGACCAGAAGAAATGTGATGAAACATGGACTCGTCTTATGTGAGACCTGGGTCAGTTCTTGGGTCCTGTGGTCCTGGTAGACCCCAGAAGACCTTGAGTGTAGACTGCATGGAGCAATTAAAACTCACCTGTAAGACAACGTGAATGCTTTTGGTCCTGTTTAGTACTGTACGGGGGCTAGTGGTGAATTCAGCCTCTTGCGGTGAAACTAGTATTACAACAACAAACACTTGATGCATAAATACATAAAAATGATCCAGACTAAATAAATAAATGAAACCAAATGCTGAAACTTTGCCAACTCTTTTCATGGACGAAAAGACTTGTCAAAATGATCTTGAGAAAAATGATTTTTCTACACCTGTTTCACAGATGAAAAAATGAAGACCTTTGAAAGATTGGAAAGATTTTGCTGGCAAATTTCTTTTTTTTCCACCTGATCTGAAGTCATAAATCCAAGAGAAGAACTGTTCAGCTCAGAGAGAGTGGATCCCTGAGGGTTTTTTTCTTGGCTCACCTCTCAGGGCTTCCTCAGAGTCAATAACAGAAGCTGAACGTCTGTGTTGTGCAGAGAAGCGCTGCCTGATTCAGGCGATGTTCACACGTGAAGGTAACGTGTGCAGCGCTGCAGCAGCAGGTGCACCACGTGCTCTGTAACATACTGAGGTTCATTTATCAGCTGCTGTTGACTCTGCAGGTTCAGTGGGAGACTCAGAGCGCAGCTCGTAATGGAGAACGGCGACTGCAGGTGCAAACCTCGTGATATAGGTCAACCTGAAAGGTGGGGGGGTGTAGGAGTCAGGGTGTGTGTGTGTGTGTGTGTGTGTGTGTGTGTGTGTGTGTGTGTGTGTGTGTGTGTAAGCAGTAATAAGAGTGCAGGTGAGAGTGAATTCAGACCTTGTGACTTTTTTCAGTTGCATTGTGGCATTTTCGTAGTTGTGTTGTGGCTTTTGTTTTTTGTTTTTTAAAGATATTTTAGGGCGTTTTTGCCTTTAATTGATAGGACAGCACAAGTGTGGCGCGTGGTGGACATGCAGGAAAGGGCCGAGCCTGAAATCAAACCCAGGGCCGCTGTGGCGAGGACACAGCCTCTAAACATGGGGCGCCCGCTCCACCCACTGAGCTACCGGGCACGCCATGTCGTCACTTTTTGCATTTCTCCATAAGTCACTGAATATTAATTAACCAGCTTCCTTCCTGTCGTGGCGTCTCGGCCTCAGTACATCAACACTGTGCTAACTGTAACTACTTTTCTGTTTGTTTGTTACAATGCTGACATTTGAATTATGGCCACATTTTCATTTTTACATACACAATATACTCACCCCGTTCACCCACAGGAGGATTATTTTACTGTTGTTTACATTAAAATTAAAGGTGAATGTTGGATTTAGAGAAGGCGAGTTTAAAGTCTAATGTTAGATGGATGTGAGCCAGGGAAGTGTTAATATTAGAGTAACAGGTGTGCAGGTGTGTGTGTGTGTGTGTGTGTGTGTGTGTGTGTGTGTGTTGTGGTGGGTGTGTGGAGCGGTGGCGTGGAGCGGTGGCCCTCCTGGTGTGTTGACTGATCTCTCGGTGGCTGAGCGGCGAGCGGAGATGAGACACCTTGGAGCGGAGAGATGACAGGGACTTTGATAATTGGATGGAGAACATGGGGGATTTTCAGCAGATGAAAGCGGGACGAGCGCTGCAGATGAATGTCCGTTTGCTTTATCGCAGCTAAATTCAGATAGATGTTGCTCTCAGCGGAGGGTTATTGATTTAAAGGGAATTTATGCTGCGCTGGTACCTCGCCACTCAGCGCTGTGTGTCACCGTGTGGACGAGGAACCGGCTTCTAACAGAATATCTGTGTGGTAACTGTCGCCGCTCTGGACAGTTTCCATCCGTAAACATGTGAAACTCTGAGCCAACATTTGAAATCCACAGATCACATCACGAGGAGCCGATGTGTTCGTTTAAAGAAAAAGGAAAGAATCACAGAAAGTTTCCCTCCAAAAAAACATTATTTACACCCTCTATATCAGAAAATGTAAACTGTGTCCACAAATCCTTCAGTCTGGATGTGGTTGGAGTTGTTTTCATGTGGCACGTAGAGCGGTTACAGAGGAGAGGTTACAGCAGAGCGGTTACAGAGGAGC
>NW_024621328.1:0-1098 GCF_008729295.1 Plectropomus leopardus | reverse complement strand
AATCACTTAAATCACTAATGTCTATAACGTCACTAGTTTCAGACCCTCTTCACAGCCCACCTAAAACTCACAATCATGCAAATGTTGCCTGGTAGAGTCAATAAATAATTAGAAATAATTAAAAAAAGAATAATTAAATAAATTTAAAAAATCAGAATTAATTTCTGTGAAAAGACTTTCACGCCACAGATGACGTCAGCATTTGTGTCATAATAATTTCATCTGCTGTGAGGTAAAATAATGGCTGCTCTGTCACTCGGCCAGGGAACAAAAGTGTTTTTGTAAGAGGCAGAAGGTCTGTCTTTTGTGATGCACAAGGACACCGCAGCGCTTTTTAAAAACTCTGCATGGAAACGGTGCAGTTTAGTTTTAATGCCCCGGATCCGCACAGAAAAGCCACAGCTGGTCCCACGTGTTCGTCAGCCAGTCGGTGCGTGATCAGCCGATGCTGTAATCATCCATCAGGAGCTTCTGACGTAAAGTTTGTTTGTTGTGGATAATAAATGCTCAGATATACACTCTGCACCAGACATGATGTCTCTCAAGCACATACTGAATTGTGGGTAGAACAGCTTTGCACATGTTAGTTCTGTTAAATCAGGTTCTCCTCTCTGGTCACGTAATCAATTGATCAGATTAGTATTGATAACTCCTCACTTACTGAGTTAAAGTGGTTGTGATTTCGGTTGGGATGTGCTGTTGGTGTCCTAGTTTACTGCTGACTCTGTCTTACAGCTGGTGTCGTGTAAAAGGTTTATATGAATCTTTGTTATATCTACATTTTAATAAGTCTTAGGTGTATTGACCCAAGGGTCTTATGTTCTTGCTTTACCCCTTGGATTATGTCACACTTTTGTCAGTTGCTCAAGGATTTCATGGCTTTTTTTTAGGATAGTTGTGGCCTAAAATTGCTGATTTCACGGCAGCTTTTCTGGGAAAAAACTAGTGCTGCATGTTGCTATGTTCGAGGTGTTAATTTGTTGGGTTCTTTTTCCAGTAAAGTTGCAAAAGCAAGTGAAAATTGTGAAAAATGGTTGCTTTTTTTTAACAGGCTTCCAGCAGAGCCTTAAATTCTTACAAGTCACTCGATTAAATAAT
>NW_024621327.1:0-3630 GCF_008729295.1 Plectropomus leopardus | reverse complement strand
CCTACCGGTTTTGATAAAAAATGTAATTATTCTGCGCTTTTTGGTTAGACAATTTTGATTTTTTTTAGTGTGACACAGGGTGAATCATCATGTATTTTATTATTATTTTAATGCTTTTGTGCATCATCCACTATCTTAATATGGAGGGGTGAGAAGCATAAGTGACATTTGTCCACACTTTGTCCTGACTTTATTAAACGATTCAAACTTCATAAATGTGGGTGACAATATACTTAACCATATTTTGACATGGCATTTTATCTCATATAAAATATGACAAAAGGCATTTTTGATTACAACATCTTTTTTTAAAGCTTTCCATTAATGTGTTAAGTGTCAGTAATCCATTTTTGGAATGCATAAAATTATTATTAATATTTTTTTTTAAAGATTTTTTTGTTAATTTTTGCCTTATTAGACGGGACAAAGTGATGGTGTGAAAGGGGAAGAGAGAGGGGATGACATTATTATAATTGTTAGATTTTATTTTTTTAAATATAAAAATGTCCTCATATTAGTTAATTAAATGTAATAAATGTTGTTGAAACATTAATAATATCTTTTTGGGGACGTGTAGGAGACACCTCCTCCTCCATATTTTCTTCCTCAACAAAAATATGCCTCAAGACTTTTGCAGACTAATGAGCAGATTTAATCTGATGCAGGTGTTAGTTTTGGAAATGGAAATTTACAGGGTGATTCCATCATTTTTTTCCTCTGCTTGATCTAAAAAAAGCAATTGTTATCGACTACCACCATTTTTTTCCTTAGTTTCTTTTAGTGTTTCTTAAAGCCAGAAAGTTGCCATTTTAGCCCTTTAACATGCAATGCAACTGCACGGTTGAAATTTTTTGTTACCAAACTGCTTTACTAAAAAATCTGCAAAACCCAATTTCATTTTATACAGACGTTTTTAAACAATGCATTTTATTTTTTTGATTGTACTATATTATCATATTATATTGACTATTTAAAAAAAAAAATCAGATTTTGTTACTAGATTTATCATTATTTTTTATTTGTTTATTTTTATTTTGTTTGTTTATTGTATGAAAATGCTTTTAATTTTTCACAATTTCTTTTTTACCATATTTTTAAAAAAAAATATTTTTACTCATTCTTTTTTGTATCTATCAATATTTTTTTCCCATTATTTATTGCGTAAATTCCCTTTTTTGAGATTTAAAAAAAATGCATTTTGTCAGCATATTCTAAAGTCTATAATCTTGCATAATTTTTTTGCAAAGGCATTTCTTGGTGTGAGTGTTAAAGGGTTAAATTACTTTACTTTTGTGGCATGCCTGTGATCTGCAAAATTTAACAACTGAATGAACATCCTCTAATACTGGTGATTCCTTCATTTTTGCCAGAGGTTATGCACAGACTGAGGGTGCAGCTGTGCAGCTGTGCACTGACCGCACTGTAGGTGGAGTTTGTTTTTAAAGTCAGTGTAAAGTGATGCTTGAACTCAGGAGGGGCGGGTGGAGCAGAGCAGAAGGGTGACTTCCTAAAAGCACATTCCCCTGCTGTCTGCCCTCTGCATGTTATGCTGTTGGAAACTATGTCTCTTTGAGTTTGCCTTGACTGTAAACACGGACTGAACTCAGCTTCTCGGCAGCTGATTTTCACTCTTTTCCTCTCTCAGATTTGTTAGTTTCACTTTGAGAGCGCAGGAGCGGCCGCAGGACGAATTTCAGGTTTCCTGGATGGAAACGGACAGTCTGCTGACCGGGAGTGTGAACGGAGTCTCCGGGGATTATGGCTCCTCGTCGGGCTCAGGACCCGGAGGGGCCCCGGGCAGCAGGCGGATGTCGTACAGCGTCAGCGGGGGCTCGTGCAGCGTCGAGAGGGGGTCAGGTGAGTGTCGGTGGACCATGACGCGCGCGCTCTCACTCAGGTGATTTCTCGGTTTGTTATTGGGTCAGACAGACAATGGTGGAAGAATATTCAGAATAAAAGCAACACAACAATGTAAAAGTCCTGCGTTCAAAACTTTACTCAAATAAAACAAAGCTTCATAAGAATGAATCATATCAGTAAAAAGCAAACAGTCCCCATCAGCGGCAGGTCAACCACTAGGGGCCCCTGCATCCCCAGCTAGCAATTTTG
This sequence comes from Plectropomus leopardus, assembly GCF_008729295.1. NCBI lineage: Eukaryota > Metazoa > Chordata > Actinopteri > Perciformes > Serranidae > Plectropomus > Plectropomus leopardus. Next base: position 1,521 of record NW_024621327.1, on the reverse strand, counting down.
TGCTAAAAACGTCATCAGAAAGGTACAATGCAACCATTGAATGTTTTAATAACGTTTTCATTGGCAATTTTAATTTATGTTCCCAGAACATTATTCTTAAAGTTCAGGGAACATTCTCAACAAACATTAAAAATGTTAGTTTTAATAGTTAATATATATCATTACATTACATTTTCATCTGAAAAAAAAAGCCTGTAGTCTCAGTCCTCAATAACATTTCCTGAATGTTTGAAAATGTTCTCCCTTTGTTCTCAGGCAACGTTGTGGGAACGTTTTATAAAAAAGAAGATTTGTGATCTGTTGCCTCTCAGCATCATCAAAACATCCTCAGACTGTTAAAATGTTACAGCATTTAACCTTAAAATGTTCTTTGAACATTAGATTAAGATGCTTTCCTTAAAAACATTATTGCAACTTTAAGGTAACGTTAATGCAAATGTTGTGGGAATGTTTTCTGCTAGCCAGGACACCTGCCAACATAATAACAGCCCACAAACGTAAGAAACCACAAGCGTAATACTAATCTGCAGCTTTTCATTTAATAATCCCAAAAACGTAATAGCAGTGGCATACGACAAACAACACGAAATTACGCTACATTTCTTACGTTTGAAAGTGAAAATCTTCAGCTTGCATAATTGTTCCCTCAAATGTTATATGAAAATAAAAAATGATCTTTATGGTCATTGTTGTTGTTGTTTTTAAATGTACTACCTGCTGATGGGTCCGAGATTTGGGCAGAGCCGGTCAATAAATAACTCAAAGAAACATTAGGCACAGTATGGACTCCTGCAAATATAATGGCTATTACATTTGTGAGAAAGTATTGTGGGATTATTACGTTAAAAGCTGCAGATTTGAATTCTGTTGGTGGTTTACTAAATTTGTGGGCTGTTTTAACGTTTGCGGGCGTAACAGTCCCAAACATCACCTGTCATTGTGTTTGTTGTGATTGCACAGGTAGATTATGATCCAATGGGCCCCCGGGCACAGATATGCAAAGGGCCCCACCACCTCTACTAAAAGCACAATTATTCTTTCAGCAAACACATGATTATTTAATTAAGATATATTGTCTTTCTTTAGCATTTAGTTTCATTACTGTGATGCAGAGGATAGTAAAGCGATGAGCCGCTGTGAGTACTTCCCTTTGTTACGCTCTTTATGGCTAACTGAATTATGTGTCATGTGAGTCAGGACGCTGTGGATGAAAGGTTTCACTGTCATGTGTTTTATTATGGACCCACAGAAGTTAATGTATGCAGTTATAATGCTAAATTACTCCTTAACCCTTTATGACCTGGAGCAAATTGATTTGTTTCTTCCAGTAACATGGGGAGAAGACAACGAGTAACTTAACAAGACGCAATCCAAAAATGAGAAAGAAATGAGTTATAAGAAAATTACCTGAAAATAAGCACAAAAAAAGATACGTAAAATAACAAAAACAAACAGAATATGACCTGAAAAATTACAGAAAATGAATATATATGTATATATACTGTATATATATAAGTTATA
>NW_024621326.1:0-1668 GCF_008729295.1 Plectropomus leopardus | reverse complement strand
AGAGTCCTGCAGCTCTGTCAAACTGTGCTTAATTTAGCCGGTTAGTGGGCTAAAAGCACTTTATGTACAGCTGAGGCTGACAGAAATGGTTTTTCTGCAGGTATCATGAATGTTGTGTACGGTGTTAGCTCGCTCTGTCACTAATATTTTCAATTCATGCTGATGTGTATTTTGAGACATATTTTAATTTTTTGCACTTTAAATTGTAATTTAAATGTTCAAGTAGTGATTTAGCAACCCCCCCGCAGCTGCTCTAAGGACCCCCTAGGCGTCACAGACTCACTCTTGAAGACACAGACACTTGACAAAAAGTCACAGCTTATATTTTACTTAGATAAAAGGCTGTGTCAAAATCACTCTCTAATGATTAACGTATTTACTTATCCTGATTAAAAAATATATTAAATTTAACTTTTTTTTCCTAAAATTCCTACCATGGAGTTTTTAACCCCTATGATAGATTCCTTAATTTGTTAAAATTGTGCAATATTCTAATATTTCAACTGCAAAACTGTACAATACGGAAAACTGATTTAAAGTCCTCTACATTATATTGCAGAATTTTAACTGTAGAGTACTCTCTTATTTTATTTTAACCTATTCTTCCATTTAAATTTAGCACACTTTAGTACTATGCGCATATTTGAACAGATTTTATATATTTCTATTTCTTAGATAACATATCTCTGTCTGATATTTTTATATTTTCGTATATTTTGCTATTTTTTTTCATTTATTATGTGTTACGTCGTAGCATGATCTATAAAGTATTCTAAATCTGAATCTGAATAATTATAGTTATGCAACTGTATAGTAATTTTAAGTGTATTTATAAAAAAGCAATAATTCCTGATGTAGGGAATTTTTTTTTAAATAGAGTACTCCCTCACAATGGTACAACTACTTTTGTTTAACTAAATGATTTTAGTTTCTCCAGCAAAACAAAACATCCATGTTTTTTTATCATTATTTACCGTTATATACGGTATATCAATAATTATTTTGTAAGCAGATAGAAAGATAAGCAGTACCCTGGGTTGTGGAGTTTCAGGCTGTCTCATGTATTTTCCTCCTCGGGACCTGTAACTCCTGCGATTTAGGGATTGTCTTTCACTCGTCCACTTTCTCTCAATCTGCCTGTCTGTGTACGTGTCCATCACCCTGTCTATCTGTCTTCTAAACTCTCTCCCTCTGCCCGTCTATCTGCCTCCATTCCTCAGTCCGTCCCTCTGCCTGTCGATGTGTCACTCAGCGTCACTCCCGCCGCCCGTCTGTCTCTCTATCTGCTCGTCTGTCTCTCCGGGTCTTTGCCGTGGGGCCTCTCTGTCAGGATTACACGGCGTCAGGTTGGCCAACATGGACGCCGGTGGTTGGGAAACAAAATGTTCCTCTCAGCACAAAGCCGCTCTAATCCGCTCTCCTCATCCCCCACAGCAGAACCTGATTACAGAAAGCTGGTTGGCAGGCGACAGACAGACAGGCAGCGGGGCAGGCAGACAGGCAGAGGGACAGACAGACAGGACAACGCTGAATCTCTGGCTGGTTAACTGACTGATTACTTAATTGGCTTGTTGGCTGATTGACTAATTAACCTAATGACTCCGCTAACGGACCCTTCAGCTTACCTGGTGGCTGATTGGCTGCTGGCCAGGTTTCTGTCCGGGTGAT
>NW_024621325.1:0-3361 GCF_008729295.1 Plectropomus leopardus | reverse complement strand
GTGAAAATATCAGTAAGTAGAACTTTAAAGTCCCTCCTAGAAGTTAGGGTCTCTAACTAGAGTTTATTTATTATGTACATTACTTGAGACCAGTCTTCCACAGTCCAACATTATTTAGGGTGTGCAGCTATGCAAAGTCACCCCGAAGCAGTTTAATGAATTTTCTTACTGTTTCTGTATTTTATGATATAATAATAGCTTAGATGTTTTTGTTATTAAGTCTCAAGTCTTTTGGGATTTTCATGTAAATTGAATCTGAGAGCAGTCAAGTTCATGTCCTCATTTTTATTATTTAAGTCTGATTGGAGTCCTTGTTTCAAGTCCACAGCTCTGGACAGAATCATAAAAGGAAATACTGCGAAATGATATGCTAGTCAATATTGTGGACAGTAGTTTAACAAAGTTTAAATCACTGTATTTGTGTCATCTTGTAAGCTCGTTCTGACAGACTCTGCTTGGAGGCCAAAATTTCTCAGATTTAATTACATGTTATTGCCACTGCACACTATACTTATTGATAACACTCTCAACTCTCTAAATGCTCACTTTTACTGCCAAAGTGTACAACTTTTTAAAAATGATAGATTTTTTTCTACAAGTCGATGATTTTGCTTTGATAGGCATGTTTCTGTGCTCATGCTGCAAGCCACAATTTCCATGCAAAGATAGAAGAAAACATTGTTTCCAACGCTTAAGAACACATGACAGCAACTTCAGTGCTGTCTCTAAAACTGTGGAGAATGAAATTAAGTGGAAAGCAGTGACTCTTAGAAAAGGACTGCCTGTGCAACGTTACATTGTACAGTTAAGTGCAATAGCATAATTATGCATGTATAACCAGTTGTGGAAAAAGTATTTAGTTCCTTTACTTAAGTAAAAGTACTAATAACACACTAAAAATACTGTGTTAAAAGTAAAAGTTCTGCATTGAAAATGTTACTTAAGTCAAAGTAAGTGTAATCAAGAAAGTGTATTGTATAGCGTGTTGTGTAGTGTATTTAAAGTATTAAAAGTAAAAGTACCCAATGCAGAAGAATCTAAAAAACTAAATGAAAAACCCAAACTGTAAATAAAAAAACATAAATGAACAGAAAATGACTTAAATATTTATCAAAGTAGTCTACTAATTGATTAATGGACTAATCATTTCAGCTGTACTTGTTTAAACTATTGGGTAGTTTAAATTATAACAAAATATATATATATTTTTAAACTTACGTTTTTAGGTAAAAATCTTAATTTGTAAAGTAGCTAAAGCTATCAGATAAATGCAGTGAAGTAAAAAGTAAGACATTTCCATCTGAAATGTTGTGAAGTGAAAATTAGAAAGTGGCATGAAAAGAAAATACTCAAAGTAAAGTACAAGTACCTCAAATTTGTACTGAAGTAAATGTGCCTAGTTAGATTCCACCACTGTGTGTAACGAACCCACCTATGCACTTGATGTCAAAGCCCCGCGGTGGTTTGAGGGTCCGTCTGGTCCATCCGTTCCTGAGGACTTGCAGGTGAACTTCTTTCCCCTGAATTAGCAGCACATGCTCGTCTATCCAGCCGAGGAAGAATATCTCAGACAGCGCGTCTGTCAGCGCCTTGTTCCAGAAATGCTGCATGTTCACGGCTTTAAAATTAGCGAATACCTCGTAGCCGGTGTGATGCTGTAACTTTACAGAGTGCGCGGCCGCTGGTGGTGGTGATGATGATGGGGAGTTCTCTTCATCTTCCCCGCGAAGCTGCGAAAGCACCAGAGCCAGAGAGTGCGGAGCGACTCGAAGGAGCTTCTCCATCGTGCTTCAGTAAAAGTTTAGGGGGTCCGCTTGAAAATCAGAGACAACTGCTGCTACATTGGTTTAGACCACACGTTTTACTTTTCTTTCCAAAAACTGTCTAATAGTCTTCAGACAAGTTAAAGAAATGCACTGAGTTAGAAAAACATGCCGCGTTGATCCAGAGTCTGCAGCACGACGCTGGAAATGTTAAACACAGGTGCTCCATGCAAAATCAGGAAAATAAGCAACCTGACACGCCGTCCGCTGCAGCCAGCTAACTAACCCCAACTGTCAAAGAGCATTAGGGCCTATTTTCAGCAACAAAAGAGGCGAGGACTTGTGCTGCGTTCAAGGACCACACGTAAACTCCCACTTTACACTTTGAGAGACCATTAATGTCAGTCTTTTGTTGTTTAGAAATCGTTTACCAGCCGTAACCGTATAACAACAGTCAGTTTAACTATTAAGCATACTAAAGTACCGCTACTAATACTACTATTACAATAATAATAATAATAATGATAAAATACGTTACAAAAATATGTAAAACAAGTTTTAAAAAAATACAAAACAGTTGAATCAACACCATCAAATAAGTATAACAAAAGTAGCTACTTTAAAATACTAGTACTTATTGTTGCAGGACTACTGTAAAGGGTGTCTCAAGGGGTAAGGGGTATCTCAAGTATTTGCTGATTTTTAGCTGGTGGAAATGAAGGGAAATGAAGATGTGTAGGCTCATTAGCACCTCCAATTGGAACAACTCGTAATTAAGAGCTAATGTTTACAAGCCAAACTCATATTAATGGACGCTTTATTGTAGAGCTGCTTTTTTTGCAATGTGATAGTTAAATCTAATAATTTATGGCATAATGCAAACAACAGTAATGCAGTAAAATTGTCACAATTTCATTGTTGTCTAGGAAATATTTACTTTTGATCGCAAACTCTGCATATTTTATCTCAAAACTTCAATCCTTACGTTAACAAGGTTGAGGAAATTGACTGCATGTCATGCTTGTAGACTTGTACCCTCAGGTGGCTATAATGTGATGCAACTTGTTAAAATCAGCTGCTGATTTATATTGTTGGTGTGTGTTGGTGTTAAGTGTCAGTTGTGAGCCTTTGTGTCCACTACACCCAAAAGGTACCAAGTGGCCTGTTGTTTGTGAGAGCTAGTTTAGGTGAAGGGCGTCTGAGCTGGCAGCAAAGGAATCTGAGGCCCAGTTTTATTTGGCCCAGGGCCTCGGGATCTGGTGGCCCAGTTCTTCTCACCTCCAGGCATGCCAAATCTGGAGTAATCCCGCCTGTTTACACTCAAGACAGTGTGAACAATTAGACCATTAAATGCATTTGTAGATGTTTACTCTTGTATTAGGTATGTACAAAAACCTTATGACAGTGGTTCCCAAACTTTTTACACCGCATACCTCCTCAACAAATAGAAGGCTCTGTCCCACCTCTATGAATACAGTAGCAAAGGCCTACTCCTCTCAGCTGCAGATGGGCCTATTTACTGTTGACCATTGTCAGCGACAGCTCACGCCATACAAAGTACTAGCACTTAAATTCTTACACACAACTCACATTCATGA
>NW_024621324.1:0-1779 GCF_008729295.1 Plectropomus leopardus | reverse complement strand
ATTCAGCTCTGGTTTCTCTGGTTGTGTTCCTCCTCAGAGTCCATCCATCAGAGCTGTCCTCGTCCTCACAGCTCAGAGAGACAAACTGTCCCTCAAACAGCTGAGAGCTGCTGGGACTCAGGGACAGACGAGCTGGAGGGAAGATGCATTTTATAACAGTCAGTTCAAATCTGTGGTTCAGTTTGGCATTAGTTTCTGAACATCTTGTCAAAGAAATGTTTTATTCCTGAAAGTTAGCCGGCGTGTTTTGGACATCCAGAGGAGAGAGTGACTAACCTGGAGTGGCGGTGCAGCACAGCGCTGCAGTCAGACCTGAAGAGAGGAGACATGACATCACATGACTTTGAGACGAATGCATCGCGTCTCACTTTTACGGATGTTCATCAGAAGAAGTCTTGTTTGCACAATGTTTAAAGACATACCAATGCAAAAAAAAGATTGTTTAAATCAATGAACATCATCTGAAGTCAAAATATGAACTTATGTTGAGACCAGTTTTGACATTTTCCTGATTGTACATAAACGCAGTCAGCAGAAACTGACCTCAGCAAGGTGTTACTTCCTCTGCATCGCAGTGAACCGATATTATTTAACGTATAACAAGATTTCTCTTCTTGTAAACTCTTAATCTTCAGTAATGCTGTTTTATCTTTTGTTCATGAGCTCTCGTGAGATTTCAGATTTCAGATTTGGACAGACAGATCGTACTTACAGAGCAGCCATTGTGCAGATGTTTGTCCCATTGTGCCACCAACAATTATGACATGAAAGTAACCATCAGCGAGCTTTCAGCTCCTCACAATCCACCCGCTTCCTCTTCATAGGTGACACTTCTGTGGTTTCGTTAGCAGTCAGTTTGTTTTTAGACGCTCATTGTTTGCACTGCAGCTGTGATCATACAAAGATCACTGCTGGAGGATGAGTGAAAGGGTTTTATTTTATTTTATTGTTTTAAATCCTGGTTAAGCACTTGTTTCTTTGTTTTTAAAAGCGCCTCAAGAATACATTTTATCATTATTATTATTAACCTATATTGTAATGACAGGAAATCCCATTTTGTCATGTGGTGCTGTTGAGTTATATTTGTTAAATCCTGAATCCCGTGTGTGTGTGTGTGTGTGTGTGTGTGTGTGTGTCAGTTGCGGTTAGACTGCGGGTTGGTTTAAAATTTAAGCCACTTTTAAGTTAATGTAGAGTTATGTACTGTCCTCCGTGTCCCTCTGAGACGTTTGATTTGAACCCAGAGAGACAAAGTGAGGACTTTTGTCTGCCATCATTTCTGAACGTCTTTGAGCCGTTTTGAGAGACATTCAATGTGAGTCCAAACCACCGAAGCCCTAAAAGGACATCTGTGTGTACATTTTATTTTCACCTGAGATCCCGAGACAATTTTATCTGTAAAGGTTATTGATGCCGTTCGTTTTCTCTTTTTTTTTTTTGTTATCTCGGGAAAACAAAGCTGGTTTTCTCATGAAAAATGATTAATTTACCTCGTCTTGGGAAAACAACGCCCGTTTTGTCGAGATAACAATATAATTTTCTGGTGATTAAGAAAACAGAACAGGCTGGTAATCATAAGTCGAATCCTCAGAGTTACAAAAGCACCAAACAAGCAAAAATAGGCTTAACTTCCCTCATGAGTGTGGGGGATGGGCATGTTGTCTTTTTATTTAGTGACCAGCCGGATGTTTTGTTTCTGAATCACCAGAAAATATTGTCTTTATCTCGACAAAACGGGCTTCGTTTACCTGAGATAACGAGACATGTTAATCTGTTATC
>NW_024621323.1:0-2048 GCF_008729295.1 Plectropomus leopardus | reverse complement strand
CAACCACACATTACATAGTTTATATTCCATGACGACAATCTTCTGAACCTTAACCATATAGTAGTTGCCATGAGCATCATTATGGTTGCCATTGGATGTAAAAAAAAAAAGAATAAAAAAAAAAAAAACGTCATTGAACGGTATCTGGGGTTTCACCCAAAATGGACATTCTTGTCTGGCATTAGGTTTATGATACGATTCCCTAAATGGGCCAAAATTACAGAGGGTTAAAAGAAGGATTGAGTGGGTGTAAGTAAGAAATGGATGGATGTGACCTCTGGAGTGTTTTACATATGTGCATGTTTGACAGAATTTGGATGAGCATTTGGCCAAACCATCAGCAGCCTGTCAGGCTTCATCACATGATCCGATACTGTTTTCCTAAACAGCAGTTGAATACACAAACTTCACTTTGTGTTATTTTTTTTTTTGAAAGAGCTAAATGGTGCTTTATTTGTTTGATTTGCTATCCACTGAATTTATTACAATGGGGTAATGGGGTACGACAAAATCAACAGAAACACAGGATTGCTGTTTGATTCTTCTAGTAGTTTAGACCGCTACATATATGGAGATTAGTCTCAGTAGATTTAAGAATGATTAGAATCAGATAAATGTTTTACTCTCTTGTAAAGTCACTGTACAGGCGGTCAGGTCAGTAGTGTTACAGGGATCCTTGGCAGTGACGAGGCCTTATCCAAGCATCTCGAGAACCAAGAGGACAAGGCTGTGATTAAGTTGCATCTTCCCTGTCTTTCTTTTTCTCTACAATCTTTTGTACGGTTATTTATACGGTATTGTATTTATAAGTGAAGGGAGGTCCAGAAGCTTTCCTTAAATGTTTTGCTTGTTTGCAGTTTTTTGATGATATGATAAGAAGCATCAGTCAAAGAGTTTGCCTTCACTTTTGAAGCCTTTGCGTTTTGATATGTGTGTCTTTTCTATTATCTCTTAAGCTGGCTGGTTGTCTGTCACTCAGTGCGGGAAATATGCTACCGTGAAGCCTGGTTCTGTTTCCGTCCATATTTCTCTTTTTTTGTGTACCACTTTCTTTGCTGGCATTGTCAGCTTCAGTCAATATTTTCAAGACTTTTTCCTCCATGTCACAGATGTCTCACTGTGTCATAAGCCGCATGCATCCAGCGAGGACTCTGTGCTTCGGGCAGTTTATGGCAACAAGTGACATGCATAAAGATGAGAGATTTCTGTGTGTAATTTGTTGAAAATGTAAAGGCATTGTATGGACGTCTTGTTTTTGTTGGTTGGATATTTGAATACATGCATTGTATAACTTGAACACATTATTCTGGAAAAGAAACGGTTAATAACACTCCCATAACACTGATATGTAAATGATAGCAGCAATGATAGCTATATATATTTAAGTAAGCTTTTGGAGAAGTAAAGAATTGTGAGATGTCTACAGAAAGGTAAGGTGTTGGCAAATTGTAGCAGCTGTCTGGTATTTGTGTCTTTTTAAGCTATTTATTTTCATTTTTAAAAAGGGAATTTAAGAAGGGGAATGAGTGAATGGTGGCAACTTCACTGGGAAGCAACACTGAAGCATGCATATATTTTTGTTTTGTTTATAATTTTTGTGTGTGTATGTGTATTCTACACATACTGTATGTACATAATGTTTAAAGGTACAGTTCTGATTTGTCTGAGAACGGGTTGCTAAATACTCAGGCTGTGCTATCGCTCCACCACACCATACAACTGTTTATGAATCTCAATAAAAAGGTCACTTTGTTACATAGCTGCTTTTGTGCCTAAATGTTGTCAAAAAGACAGAGATTAGAAAGTGAGAATGAAATCTTAAATTTGTTGAAAAATTCTCATCACAAGGTAGCTGAGCAGCCATCAACTGAAGATGAGTTTTCACTATTCGTTCTTTTGGTAGAAAGAAAAATCTTCCAAGTTAGTAGAGGGCTAAATCAGAAGTTAGTAAAATTGCCGGCAAAGTCATGGTCAGAAAATTTTCTTAAAAAAGAAAGAGAGAGAGTGAAAAAAACATTAGAAAATTATCAAATAACAAGGGGGGAAAA
>NW_024621322.1:0-2061 GCF_008729295.1 Plectropomus leopardus | reverse complement strand
CTTTATGTCATAAATGTGTACATATATATATACATTTATGACATAAAATTTTGGGCTGCTAAACATTTCTGGGTTCACAATAAAGCGCTGTAGTCTGGCACATCGACCACGTCAGCAGATAGTAACTGAAATTTTGCTTATGATGTTATTTCCAGTGGTGGAAGATGTATGCTGATACTTTATTTACATAAAAGTAGAAATACCCTACTACAGTCTAAAAGTAATCAATTTCAAGAAAAAATCCTGGATTTAAAATGTTACTTAAGTAAAAGTTGATAGGTATTATCAGCAAAATGTACTTAAAGTATCAAAAGTAAAAAGCAGTTATTATGAAGAATGGCTCCATTAAAAGTGTCATTGCCACATAAATATTATTTCTATCATCGTAACATGTGCTCCATAAATTATCATAGAATATCATATGATTCTGTTTGCATATCAATATTGTAATTTGTCAATATGGAGCCAATTTTATGTACTTTGTATACTACTGGGTAGATTAGTGGTATAATACTGCATCACATCAAACATGTATATTTATATTACATGTACAATTTAATTAAAAAAGTCACAAGTAAGTACAAGTGTCAAATAAATGTAATGGAGTAAAAAGTAAAATATTGCAAAGGTAGAGTCATTTAAAGCTTTGAATGGGTCCCAAAATCCCCAGCGGCGACCCTGTGTGTGCAGCATAAAAGTTTAACAACTGCGATTTTAAAAAAGGCAAACAAATAAATATATAAACAGACAAGCAAAACACAAAGTCAGTGGTTGAGAGCCAGATAAAGTGACCGAGCGGTACAATGGTAGTTAGGTAGCAGCACTGGGTGATATGTGCAAAAGCGGCAATGTGCAATATTATTATAATTAGTATGTATTTGTGTCTGTGTTTGTTTGTTGGGGGGATACAGGTTCAGTCAACCTCCAAACTCCTAAAATCTGTCCGTTTAATGTGTATTATCTGTAATTATTGTCAAAGATTTCTTATGATCTCTTGAATGGTTTGACTGACTGTATTATCATGACTACACGATGGCTCCTGAAACGATCCATACAGAAATAATTTTAATTAATGCTATTTTTTATAGCATTGATGATAATTTCTGTACCAGTTGGGCAACTAAACTACTTTTTTCATTTTATTTCACTCTATATCTTGTAATTTTTAATTAAATCAAATCCACAGCACACCAGGAAAGCTGTGGCACAACACTTGAAAATCAGTGGCCTGAATTCTGATTTGTCCCCCCTCCTTATAAATAAAACTATCAATAAAAACACATACTTTTGTTTTCCCATACATGGTACAGTTGCAACAATATCTTTGCCTCTAATATGTAAACCAATGCCTCCACATGGGAATAAGCAAAATATGTGCTTGAAAACAAAGCAGTCAGAACATGTATATGACAAAACACTGCTGATGTACAAGGGAATCTGAAGTTTGTCACATTTGTACTTTGTAGAAAACGTCAGAGCATCTCAGGGCTATTATTAATCAATCTCTTGATTTAATATTGTATGTGCTTGGGGATCTGTATGCAGGTGCGAAACCTCTGAACAGGACACATATAACATACTAAAATAATGCTGAGACGTTTTTTGTGAGCAACATTTAAAAAAACAATCACATTTATCAAATTCTAAAAACAGTGCAAGTGTACAACAGTTTCATTTAAGTAAATACATTTCTGTTGGTCAAAGCTTCCACGACTAATCCGTCATGTTGTCTGGATGTCCGTACCGACGACCCTCCACAGAGACAAAATCACCACAGGCCACAGCAGTGTTGGAGCTCGATGCAACAGTAAGCCAGCGGTGCTTTGACAGTGCTTGATGTGATCTGAAGGGAAAATTACAAAAAGGTTAGGCTCATTCATGCATTCTTTATATATATACATTTAATAATATTTTATTAATTTCAAGTTATTGGAACATTAGATCAGTTGTTTTCATTTCCAGAACTTCAAACCTAACTTGTCTGACTTGAAGAGTTTTGGTTTTAATTTATATCTTTAGATATACAGTACTGTGCAAAAGTCTTAGGCCACCTGTAACTTT
>NW_024621321.1:0-2193 GCF_008729295.1 Plectropomus leopardus | reverse complement strand
ATATATATATATATATATACACACACACACACACACACACACACACATATATGTTCATTTTTATGTTTTTGGGATATCGGGTAATTTTATTGTCACAGTTTTACTCATTTCTTTGCGGAACATTTCCGTCGAGCTTGTCGCTGCCTTTCTTCCCTCTAAGTCGTCAGAAGAAATCAGACCGATCTGCTCCGGTTTCAGACGCTCGGTTTGTGAAAGGCGTCTGAACGCAGCGCGACAAAACTGATGTCAGTGCAGGTTTCAAAGGGTTAACTACTGAAAGAACAAACTATCTGGGGACACGGAAACAGGAAACAGGATTTTTAGGAGCTAAATGGTAGAAAGCTTCAGTTTCTCAGAGACGCTTCACGTCTCATCACAGAGACTCGTCAGACTCGTCTCGTCAGACTCGTCTCGTCTCGTCAGACTCGTCTCGTCTCGTCAGACTCGTCTTCAGCTCTGATTCAGCAGCTGTTGTCACGCAGAGGAATGTGCGTTTCTTTGTTTTGTAACTTAACCCTTTGTGCGCCCTGATTTCTTCCTCCCTGACGGTTGCCCGGGCAACGCATTCATCGGACACAATCCTCGAAATTTAAGCTCAACATATTTGGAAATATTGGTATATCTTTTATGTTCCATAACTAGTATTTTCTCTGTGGATGTCATTGGTTTTCTGGTTAATAATAAGTTTGCAAATGTTTCAAGACTGTAATTTTTTATGTAGTAACACTGATTTTTATCAGGTTATTTAGATGTTTACATATGTTTACTAACAGTTTGTTTAGTTTTGACCTCTGTACTACATATTATTTTTTAGATTATTTATTTGGTAATATATTTGTGATAACTATAATACTTACCTCTGTACTGCATGTTATTTTGCAAGTTATAACATTTAATAAAATATATTTAGCTTTGTATGTTGTTTTTCAGTTTCTTTATACATTTATATATTTTAAATAAGTAACAATAACCTCTGTAGTACATGTTGTTTTTCAGAATATATATGTTAATCGTAGAATATACCTCTGTGGTACATGCTTTTCAAACTGTTCATGTTATGTTATGTGAAAAAAGTGTATAAAAGTAAAAAAAAGTATACCTCTGTAATATATGTTATTATTCAGGTTATTTAAATGTTTATACATTTTAAATAATCGACATATTAATCTCTGTAGTACATGTTGTTTTTCAGAGTATTTGTATGTTTTTGTATGTTCAGTGTTACCTCTGTAGTACATGTTGTTTTTCAGAGTATTTGTATGTTTTTGTATGTTCAGTGTTACCTCTGTAGTACATGTTGAAGTTCTTGAGGTTGCTGAACACGGTCCCGGTCTTCCTGCTCAGGTACTCGAAGCTGCACGAGACCTCCTGATCCACCGCGAACCTCCGGACCTCCTTCACCGCCTCGTCCTTCCCCAACAGGTAGGCCTTCACCGTCACCGACATCCCGCTGCTCCTCAGGTACTCTGCGGAGACTGACACCGAAACACTCTGGGACTCGGTTCGGACTGACTCAGACTCGGTTCGGACTGACTCGGACTCGGTTCGGACTGACTCAGACTCGGTTCGGACTGACTCGGACTGGGTTCGGACTGACTCAGACTCGGTTCGGACTGACTCGGACTCGGTTCGGACTGACTCGGACCCCGGACAGAAAACTCGGACTCTGAGAAACAAAGTGAGAAACTTTGTGACGCAGCTTTAAATTTTCTCGCCCCCTTTATGTTTACTTCCGCGATATACGTCACCATCGTCAGGAGAGGTAAATATTGTCGCGGCCTCTGATTGGTTCGCTGCCTTCAGCCCGCTCAGAGGACCAATGAGAGGCCGAGGAATGACTAAGCGCTTTCCAATGAGGGACTTTCCCCGTGAGTCACCTGAGCAAACAGGTCTGACCAGCATCGAGCTCACTCTAAGGAAAAATAACGCTGAATCATCCGTATGGAATAATTTAAAAAATACATAAATAAAATGAAATGTGTATATATTTATTTTCATGTCATTGAAAAATATATTCTAAATTAATAAAAGCTGAATCATTCATGTTGTTATCTCAAATATTAAAAAATAATTCAAGATCAACAAATAAAATAAAAAATAATGCAACATATTCTACATTTTGACACCAAACCACACACTGTAAACGAAATAAATAAATAAAAGTTGGTTGTTTTTTAAAATTTTTTATATAAT
>NW_024621320.1:0-2328 GCF_008729295.1 Plectropomus leopardus | reverse complement strand
AGGGCTGGCTCTTACAGTTAGGGCTGGCTCTTATAGTTAGGGCTGGCTCTTACAGTCAGGGCTGGCTCAGGTCTATAAGTTGAATAAACAGACCCACCTGTGTATGTCGTCTGGCAGGTGCTGCAGTCGGTTCCCTCCCATATCGAGCCACTCAAGTGCCGGCAGCGCAACCACGCAGTCCGGCAGGCAGCTGAAGTCGTTCATGGACAGGTCCAGGTGCTGCAGCTTCTTCAGGTTCCTCAGCTGAGAATGTTCAGAAAACAGACCTCGACCTCAGATCATCCAGATCACAGAGTCTTCGGGGCGGAGCGAGGAGGCGGACTGTACCTGGTCTGGGAGCCAGTTCAGGTCCCGGTTCATGGCCAGCTCCAGTCGCTCCAGACTCTCGCAACCGCTCAGCGCCTCAGGAACCTCCTGGACTCTGTTGTAGCTCAGCATCAGCTCCCTGAGCCGAGTCAGCTGACCTGAGACCAGAACCAGAACCAGGACATGAGGACATGATGACTGCAGGAGAACAGAACCATGAAACGGGTGGCAGGTACTGACCGATCTGTTGGGGGATCTCTGTGACCCCGTTCCGTGACAGATCGAGAACCAAAAGGTTCTGGAAGCTGGAGATGAAGTGAGGGATCTTCTGTAGTCCGGTCCGGTGGATCTGCCACTCCTGGACCTGAGTGAGCTGCAGCAGGCAGCCCGGCAGCGACTGGAGAACCCGAACCAGAACCAGAACCGGGGGGGGGAAAGAATCAACACTTGAGCTGTTTGTGACTCGGTTAGAGTGCACCAGTAATTTTGAAATGTGCTGCACGATCAGAATCACTGCAACGACTTCACGGCTTCAGAGTTCAGACTGAAAGAAATGAAGCTAAAAGTCAAAACCATCAAGTTAATTGAATTTAATTTAATTTAACTGAATCTGACAGAATGACTGATCACATCGTTAATCATTATGGAGACAAAACCAGATTAAAAAATAACAGAGGACGCACGTTTAAAAGCACGAATCATCAGACGTCCTCTCGTTACCTTCCAGTCCTCCTGTTCGATTCGGAGGACGAGGCGTCCATCTTCTGTCTGCAGCTTCTGTTTGAGACGAGACAGAGCCGCCCTGTCCTCCCAGAGACACACACTGAGTCTGGAACAAGGACACCAGAGACATCACAGACAGAGGGACAGAAGGACAGACAGATGAAGACATGAGACTTGTAACCACAATCTGTCTCTCAGTTTGTCTCTTGGTGGACCCTGATGAGCTCCAGGATACAACGCTAGCTGTTTCCCTCTGTTTCCAGGCTTTATGCTAAGCTAAGCTAACTACATCCTGAACACACACAGACACCCAAATGTCTCTGAGAGACATCAGCTGCTTTCACTTCCTATCTGATCACGCCGTTAGTCCTCCTGTCCACTCTGTATGACAGGTTCCATCACAGACTGGAGGACAGAGTGTGAGACAACGCTCTGAGACAACATCTGTTGAAAGGGACAGCCAGCAGGACGGAACGTGGACAGGACGGAGCGTGGACAGGACGGAGCGTGGACAGGACGGAGCGTGGACAGGACAGGTTTTGATGACACTCAAGCAGTTTGCATTTTTTAAAAATCACCAAAAATTATGTTTAAGGTAAAAAAGTCAAATATGTTTTTTTCTGTATCAAAAATTTGAAGGAAAAAAAGACAAAATATTTTCTTTAAAAATCCACGATAATTTTTGAGGGAAAAAAGACGCCAAAAAGTTTTGAAGAAAAATTAGTTTGCCAAAAGTTTTAAAGAAAAAAAACAAACTGCACAAAATGTAGAGATAGATAGAAAAAGAAACTGCCAAAAATATTAAAGAAAAATAAGTCAGTCAAGTAACAATCACCAAATATTTGAAGGGAAAAAAAATTGCCAGACATCATCACTTCCTGTAGTTTGAACCAATAGAATCGTCGGTCAGCGGAGTCTGACCTGCCGGTGGCCCCGCCCCCGGCCGTCCTCCTCCGCTGCTCCTCCTGCTGCTCCTCCTGGACCCTCCGGATCCTCGTCTCCCACAGAGCCTTTATGGAGCTCACCGAGCCGCACGCTACCACGCCCACCATGATGACCACTTCCTGTCCACCGAGTGATGTCACAGCTCAGGACGACCTCCGACCTCTGAGCTGCAGCCACACCCCCCTGGGAGCCGCCTGTCGGATTAAAAAATGAGTTAATTTGTTTATTCAACAGACAACAAATAACAACAAACATTCAAAGCAACATAAACAGGAATAAATCAGTTACATTTTGAATGATAAAATAAATAAAATAATAAATAATTGTAGTTATCTAGAATAAATAATTAAAAAA
>NW_024621319.1:0-2421 GCF_008729295.1 Plectropomus leopardus | reverse complement strand
TGCACATTGCTGCTGTGAGCCTGTGGCTGAAGGTGCTCTGCAGAAGCACCTCCACAGCGTGAAGTGGGTGTGTGGGGTTGTTTTCTTTTTCAGCTTGGAGAGCATAGTCCTGAAGGGACTAAATATAAATACACAAACATGGACGGACAGATGGATGGACAGACAGACAGACAGACAGACAGACAGACAGACAGATTTTTTATCAGAAAAAAACCCCCAAAAAAGAGTATATCAGTTATATCAGAGTAAAGTGTATATCACAGAAAAAAAACAAATGAAAACAGATAATCACTGCTGAGATAACTACTGTGAATCAGTAATCGCCTCTCCCTCAGTAATAACTCCCATAAAGTATGGTTCACCACTCTGCATGTGTTGTTTACAGCTGTGCATTATTTGCATTCACACTAACTTAAGCCCTGCAGTTAACCTGCTCTTAGCATCTTGTTGGGAGTGGAGATGCTGTTAGCACTCTGCAGCAGTAAGCCAGATTGAGGCTGATGGAGCCAAATGATTCAAATTATCCGATGGATTTCAGGATGTGTGTACGCAGCTTGCACCAGTACATCGATGTGTGTCAGTGTTTCTGTGTGTCTGGAAGCTTGAAGGTGCTGTGTTCTTATAAAAAGCTGGCGTTTGCAGTGGGATCAGCTCTGACAGTGCATGAGGCCTGAGTTGCACCAGGTTATACTGTTATTATTGATCCTTTATGAAGTGTTGTCATATCACTGTGTGCTACACTTGGGCAGAGTTGCTGATGTTGCATTAAAGAACAGGGTTACACTCACTTTTTTAAAAGCAGTATTAAAAAGTACCCTGAAGGTTGTATCTGAGCTGGAGTTTAGACCTCTGATCTGTTGTCACTAACTAAAACCTTTTTTTTTTTTTAAGTGGTAATGGTTTGGGTTCATGGCAAAAGTCATGTTCAATAGAAACAAACTGGTGGAAACTAAATGAGAACAGGTTTTACTATGGTTTATTACTACTATGGTTTCCTTTGATTCTACCAGATATGATAACAATAATAATGATAATTACTCACAAAAGATAATAGCTGAGATTTTGAATCACTGAAACATGACTCAAAATGGGTCCAATGAACCAAGAAACACTGAGAAACGATCAGACAGGTTGTAAACAATCCTCCAGATTAGACAAATTTATTGTGACGTAAAATACAAAAGCCATCAGTGAAATGCAGAGTAGTAACCACCAGACACTGAGGGGGACCGTATTCAATAGATGCCTTCTAAGACTCAACCCTATATTCCCCCCACCAAGATAAATTTCCAGAATTTTTGAGTCTTTTGAAACAATGATCTTTAACCTGGGTTTCTCAAAGTTTTATGACTTAATCAGGTGTAATATTTGGAGTTATTTTGGAGTTAGAATCACCTTTGACCCGGTGTACCAGATTATATCAATTCGCAGAGATTCTAAGCAACATTACACATGCATTAAAAGTGGTTCTGATGATTCACTACACACTAACATTTTCTGCTTGTGACTCTTAATTTGAATCTCTAGTAACTCTATGTCAAAGGTTGCATCCCTAAAAGGTGTGAGCGCCTCAATCCAAGTGTGAATTTTATAGTTTCATAGAGGCATGAAAAGGTAAAACTGCAGTAATAAAAAAGTAAATTATAGAAAAAAATACAAATAAATATTTTGTGGATCAGAATTGAAAATTTTCAGAAAAACACCCCAAACATCTACAGCTCCATGTAGAAGTGCGTGACTACATCTGCTGATGAAGACCCTAACATCATCAAAAGCTCTACAGCAGTTACTACGCTAATCTTGTTGCAAGATTGTTTTGTCAAAAGTTCAAATAAACTTTTGTGTCTGCACTGAATTTGCACCATCTATTCAAGCCACAGTTCAAAAGACACATGATGTTGTGGGGAATTT
This sequence comes from Plectropomus leopardus, assembly GCF_008729295.1. Lineage (NCBI taxonomy): Eukaryota > Metazoa > Chordata > Actinopteri > Perciformes > Serranidae > Plectropomus > Plectropomus leopardus. Next base: position 510 of record NW_024621319.1, on the reverse strand, counting down.
GACAAAAAAATGAAAAAAAAAGTCGTCTGAGGACATTAAATTGAGTCTGAAATGAGAAAGGAGCTGTAAAAAATCTCTGGAAACAGATTATGCATATCTATGTAGAATCTGTAGGTGGCGGGATAGGTTTGGGTATCGGAAGTCTTCTGGTTTCTGTTTGTAGTATGTTTGTAGTCCGAGTACTAACTGACCAATCACATTCAAATGACAGGTAAACAATTCGTGTAGTAAGGTGGAACGCATTGGCCAAAAAGCAATCTAAGAACCTTTGACTATTTTAGGACAATGATAGCTTTATATATTTTTTAAAAAATATACCTGCATTCATATGCCAATGAATGAATGAATTTAGATAATTTATTCATCCCCGAAGGGTAATTTAACTGTCAACCGACAACTCAATGTCTGACACAGACAACAGACAAACATGTAAACATTACTGCAGGAGTGCTGAAAGGAGCCACACCCAGTTTTTAAAAAGAGGCTCAATACCCATCTTTTCAATCAGGC
>NW_024621318.1:0-4085 GCF_008729295.1 Plectropomus leopardus | reverse complement strand
CGCAGCGTGTGTGTGTGTGTGTGTGTGTGTGTGTGTGTGTGTGTGTGTGTGTGTGTGTGTGTGTGCGTGCATGCGTGCGTTGCAGTGAAAGTGTTGGCTGGTGTTGGGTTTCTGCCTGCTGTAATGTGTGTGTGAATGAAAGCGAGCGGCAGACAGATTGAATGAGAGCTGAATGAGTCTGCTAACAGACACTAATGTGTCTTGCAGACGCAGACGGCCTTCACTGAGATAAAAAAATAAAACACAGATCCCAGAAATATCTGAAAATAGAAAATATTACTCCATAATTTACCGAAACTTCAAAGTGCTGACTGACACACTACATGGCCTTAAGTATGTGGACACCCCTTTCCATATTGATCTGTCTTTTTTTCATTTGTTTTCCAGTGAAGATCATTTTCATCAAATTGATCTTTAAGACCCATTCTGAAGGTCAGCAGCTCCACACGAGGTTATGAGATGAATCTTAAGGGTTGCGAGGTGATTAAAAGGAAATAAAAGCAGGAAAAAAAAATCTATTTCTGCCTCGAAAAGTTTATCTTTTCATTAAACCTTGCCTTTTTTTCTTGTAAACTAATTAAGCTATTTTAGTTTTATTTTCTTAAAACAAAGAAGCATATCAGGGTTTTCATTAACCAATGAAAATGTCTGTGCAATATACAATAAAACTTACTGTCGATACCTTAAATCAGCAGATTTTCACTAAACAAAGAAAACACGTTTTCTACATGTTTTCTATGTAAATATTTACAAGCGTAAAATCATCATGTCCTGTTTAAGTTTTGCATTAGGTTTTTAGAGAAAGGAAATATGAGAGAAAAAAATGATTTACAGTGAAAGTCCAAAGAAAATCAGCTGCGCATACCTGGCACTGTTAAATCAGCAGATGTACAGTAAACAGCAGTGTTAAATTAGTAGATTAACAATAAAGGTCCCGCATGTTACATGCGGGACCTTTATTGTTAATCTACTGTTATTCCATTTTTAAAATACAGAAAATAAGTTCATACAGAAGTAACATCTATGAGACTTCATTAGCAAACCTTCCAGTGAAAGTTCTGACTTTTTGATTTTGATGTGTTTAGAAAATAAGCTCCATACAGCAGAAATACATATTTAGTTTAACTGGTGACACACACGGTGTCACACGTGTTACACCGGCACATATGGAGAGTATGTTCAGCTGTCTGCATACTTTTGGCCACATTGTGTTTTTGAATGGGAGTCAGAGAGGGCGTTAATCAGTGTGTTTCAGTCCGTTAATAGTCTCTGACAGTTAGTGGAGCCGCTGTTAACGGAGTAATAATAGTACTTAGCAGCTGTGTGTGTGTGTGTGTGTGTGTGTGTGTGTGTGTGTGTGAGTGAGTGAGAGAGACTAATCGGATCAGTTACCAGAGTCGTTGGTCATATAGCTGGTATGGCTATTTGTGTGGGTCTAAGGCTGATAATACCTATTTTTCACACACACACACACACACACACACACACACACACACAGTCTGTATTATCAGTAATAGAGTTGGTTTATCTCAGATGAACCCCTCCCCTCTCTCTCTTTCTGTCTCTCTCTCTCTCATCATTGGACTGGACCACACATTTAATAGTTAGTTTTACGCGCACACACACACGCACACAAAAATACTGGGAGGTATTGCATTACAGTGGAATTTCAGGCAGCTGGCTGCAGGCCTGTGTGTGCATGTGTGTGTGTGTGTGTGTGTGTGTGTGTGTGTGTGAGAGAGAGAGAGAGAGAGAGAGTGTGTGTGTGTGTCTGCAGTGATATCAGGTTTCCACCAATAGCTGAGCGTCTGAGCAGAACAAACAGTGAAAATGAAAAACTGTGATTAGTTTCTGAAATGTATAAACTGCTGCAGGACGTCTGTTTGTAACCGACTGAGTTTAACACAAACTGAAGCCGCACAAACAAAACGACTGTGTGTGTGTGTGTATGTGTGTGTGTGTGAACGACAGACCGATGAGGGTTAAATTAGCAGATTTTACATGGAAGCTCTGACTGATGTTTTCAAACTCCACTGTGGAGGATTTTTGGGTGGATCTAATCTAATCAGTGTTTTCTTTAGTTTCTAATCAAAATTTTAGTGTTTCGTTACTTCAGATTGAGCCCTTTTTATCTAAATAAGAAACCAGTCCTCGTCTACAGAGATCATATTCGCCATCGCCATATTTTATAGTAGCCCAGAACAGACACACACTGCTGATGGAGACACTCATGTTTTCATGTCTGTAACTGCAGAAAGCAGCTCATCTGTGACCAGCAGAGCTTTAACATGAGCTCCTGGTTAAAACCTCCTCAACACTGAAGGAATTCTAACCAGCAACCAAGCAAAACCCAATTTAATATAGCACATTTTATTCCAGGTGGAAGCACAAAATAAATAATTAAATTGAAGAATACAGGAATAAGACAAAGACATATGAGTCAGAAATCATTTTAAAAAATGAATAAAATAAATATTAAAATTAGACCGTTAAAAGAGGATAATGAATATTAATTTAAATAAATAAAATAATCAAAAAAAGAATAAAACCAATAAACCAGTAAAAGTTAAAACTAATAAAATATATAGTGATAATGATGATGGTGATGGTGATGAAGATGGATGTGATGATGTGATGAAGGTGATGGTGATGTGTTAAAGATGGATGTGATGATCATGATGGTGGTAAGGATGATGAAGATGGTGGTCTTGATGATGTTGAAGGTGATGGTGATCATGGTGATGAAGATTATGGTGATGGTGATGATGATGGTGAAGATGAAGTTGACGGTGATGATGATGGTGTGATGAAGGTGATGATGAAGATGGTGGTCATGATGATGGTGATGAGGATAGTGATGGTGATGATGATGAAGGTGAGGATGATGATGTGATGGTGATGATTATGATTATGGTGGTGGTGATGATAAAGATGGTGGTCATGATGATGATGAAGGTGATGGTGATGATGAAGATGATGGTCATGATGATGATGGTGATGATAATGAAGTCAATGGTGATGAAGGTGATGAAGATGATGAAGGTGATGAGGATGTGATGATGAAGATTGTGGTCATGATGATGAAGGTGATGGTGATGATGAAGATGCGCTGTGTTAAACACAGTGTCGGGCTGATGAGGAAGACGAGGAGTCTGTTTGAAAATGTGGAGCGACTAAAATAAGATTCCCCAAATCTCCCCAAACCTCCCGCCTCCCTCTCTGCGTCTGACCCAGAAAAACACCACAGAGGAAGAGGAGGAGGAAGAGGAGGCGGGTTGGGGGGGGCTTTGAGGACAGACAGGAGGAGGAGGAGAGATAAAGAAGGAGGAGAGGAAAGAAGGAAGGAGGAGAGGAGACTAGGAGAGAGGACAGAACGGAGGATTGAGAGTATGATAGAAGGAAGGAAGCGCTGAGCAAAAAGGAAAGGAAGTAAGGACAGACAGTGAGAAAAAAATGAAAGAAGTGAGGGGGGTGAGAGGATAGAGGAAGAAAGGATGAGAGAAGGAAAGGAGGTAAGGAGATGAATGCTAGAAAGGAAGGACAAATGAAAGGGAGGAAGTGGGACAAATGAGAAAAGACGAGAGGAAAGAAAGGAGGCATGCAAGGAAGAACAAAGGAAGGAGGGAAGGTGTAAAGGAGGGACAAAAGAAAGGGGACAGATAGAAAGTAAGGATGGAGAGTAGTAATAAAGGAAAGGAAGCGAGTGAGAGTGAAAGATGGAGGAAGTAAAGATGAAAGAAGAACGGAAAAAAAGGAGATGAGGAGATGAGTACAGGAATGGAGAGAAGGTAGGAAGGAAGTGAAGGGAGGAAACAAAGAGGAAGGATGCACAGTGGGACAGAAGAAAGGAAAGGAGGAAAGGAGTGAAGGAAGGAAAGAAAAGAGAGAAAGTGACGGAATGATGGAAAAAAAAAAAACAAAGAAGGAAGAAAGCCGAGCGAGGGTTGAAGGAGGAGTGTGTGTCGCTCTCTCCGTGTGTTAATTAGCTGTCTGCTCGTTAAGCAGCCGAGCTTAATTAGAGCTGACGAGCTGCGCGCGCACACACACACACACACACACACACACACACACACACACACACACAC
>NW_024621317.1:0-3284 GCF_008729295.1 Plectropomus leopardus | reverse complement strand
CCGGCCGGGGAGAGCAGCAAGGACCGCGACGGGCCGGGCGGCAGCAGGAGCGTGGACGACGGCGGGCATTATTATTATGGGTTGGCGTTTATTATTTTCCCCGCCCCCTGCTCAGTGTTTTTCCCGGAAGCGGAAGTCCTCACTCAGGTAGAGCGACAGCAGCAGCAGCCTCGCTCTGGTGTGACACTTGTCGTCGCCTCTGCCTCGCGGCTAACGTTAGCTGGGGTCGGGCCCGGTAGGGTTGGGTCGGGTCGGTACGTTATCTTCCACACTCGCACAGTAAACACCATGGCGGCCGCGGATCCCCGGTCCTCGAGTGACGGCGGGCCGGCCAACAGAGGAGGATTCCCGGCCGGGGAGAGCAGCAAGGACCGCGACGGGCCGGGCGGCAGCAGCAGCGGCGGCGGCGGCGGGGAGGGCGACCGGGAGCGGGACCGGGCCACCTTCGAGTGCAACATTTGTTTGGACACTGCCAGGGACGCTGTCATCAGTATGTGCGGCCACTTGTTCTGGTATGAGGCGGGGGAGGGGACAGTTTGATTTGTAGAGGAGGTTGTTGTTGTTATTGTTGTTGTTGTTGTTGATCAGACTGTAACGTTAGTTTTACCGGCTGTGCGGCCTCCTTTAACCGTCAGTTTGACTTATTTAACGGCGGAAAAAACGCCCCGGAACGGTCCATTATCTCCTCAGTGTGTAGGACAGGGACAACCAGCTCGCTTTGCTTGGGGGCCACTTTTACAAAATGACAGCAGGTCAGGGGCCAGTCACAGCAGCCCTTTACATGCTTTAAGGATTTTCGGACGTTTCCGGGACTTAAGGACATTTGTAGGATTTTAGGACGTTTTCTTGAATTTGAGGACATTTCAAGGAATGAAGGGCAATTCTAAGTATTTGGTACATTTCTCGGACGTAAGTGCATTTCTAGGATTTCAGGACAATTCTTGGACTTCAGGTGGTTTGTCAGACTTAAGGACATGTCTAGGATTTCAGGGCATTTCTAGGATTTTAGGACGTCTCAGGGATTTTAGGACATGTCTAGGATTTCAGGAAATTTCTAGAACCATGGGATGTTTCTAGGATTTAGGTATATTTTTTTGTTTTTTGTTTTGTTTTTTGAATTTAAGGACATTTCACAGACATTAATAGGATTTCAGAACATTTCTAGAATTTTGGGACGTTACTATGATTTTAGGACGTTTCTAGTAGTTAACGTTTCTAGGATTTCAGGACATTTTAAGACTTATGATGTTTCATGGATTTTAGGACATTAGGGGCTTAGTTAGAACCTCAGTCAGGGTTTTTTGGGGGGGATCCTCCACTGGTATATTTTTTGTTAAACAAAAGCTCTGTTTTGTTGCTGCTTTATGCACTTTGGCACCTTATTTATACTAAAAGTAGAAAAATAACTCTCAGTGTGAATCATTTTTCTTGTGAATCAGAAAATGGTTGGTGGCCCAATCACCACCCTATTGGAGGGCCAGATTTGGCCGCGGGCCGTAAGTTGAGTGTCGGTATTATAGGTGATGACAACAGCCAAGACGACTTAAAGATATTTGGTGAGTGTGTAGTTTTTGCTGTCAGTGATGAACTTTAAACCTCATTATGAGCTGTATTTGTGGTCCTGATGTCTCGGATGAAGGCGGATCACCGTATTTAGAAATTACTGGTGAAATTACTCTGCTCTGATCTTCAGAGGCGTTAAATCATTCATATCATATGGTTTCATGTAGGTCAGAGGTCACAGTTGTTCTCTCTCTGTGACACATTAACTTTCTGTCTGGTGATCATTTGCAGCTTTGAGATCAAGTCCACGTTCACGCAGTGAAACGTGACTCCACACGTGTGTCACAATATAATATTACTGCAATTCGTTGCAGTATTGCAATTACAAATATTGTGATATATTGCCATATAATACCTTTTATCACAGCAGATAATGTGCCCAATTGAAAACTTTGTCATCATTTTTTTATCTAAAAAGATAAGATTTTAAAGATAAATTTTCTCACTTCTTTTTCATTTGCAACAAAATGTATCTAATAGACTATTAGATACTACTACTAGTTATTCTAGTAGGTTACCAAAATTTTAATTTGTATTTCTAATTTTAGTCATTTGTGTAATAAAAAAACATTGCAATACTCTGCTGTATCGATCCCCCCACCCCTATTATATACACTTATGAATGAATTGCTTAGTAAAAAAATATATATCAGATGTGTTGATAATGAAAATAACTTGGCTGTAGCCCTTTTAAGTCAAACTTTTGAACAATAAATTAGTGTATCTGCCAGGATTTGCTTAATGCGATTATACTGGTAAAGCCTTATTAAGGGACTGTTAGTTATTCTTGAGAGGGAAGGAGTTAATGCAAAGTTACGTTTTATGCTATGTTTTCAATTTGGCTTAGGGGAGGGACATTCAACTTTGAACTATCATATTTTGTATTTGTCTGAAATACCCTCAGAACCCCACAACCCACAAGTTGGTTTGTAAGGTATGTTTTTTTAAAAAAAAAATCTCCAAAATCACACCATTTAGGTTAAAAAAAAAATTGTAGCTCCAGGAAAGGTCATAACAAAAAAAAAATGAAGTCACACTATAGCCACCTCCATATTTCAGAAATTACAGTGCAAAAATGCCAAAAATGCAGTATGTTTGAGGTAACTTATAAACAGAGAGAAGTCACACATTTATTTTACAACTGTAAAATATCCCGCTCAGTATGTATCGTTAGTTCAGTAGATGAGCGAGTAATGAAAGTAACTAACCAGGTTACACTGTCACTGTGATTCTGGTCCCTACTATCACCGTTTTAATCAAGACTTGTGCAACACTCAACCGTCAAACGGCTTTGTGTCGAACGTCTACGCATGCACGCAGTGACGCGTTTCAAGGCTCATTCATGAGTTGTTGACTGATGGCCGTGCACGCTCGCAGGTCGAGGCTAATGTGAGATTAGAGCCAAGACGCCAGGATTGGGGTCAAGCCTAAGGGCATTATAGTCGGTAGTAAAAGTCGTATCACAGAGGAAAGAGTAACGGCTCTTTACCAGTTAATGACGCATGTTTTGTTAGTGATAAGTATCTGCGTGAGTGTGCACGTGTTGTGGAAACAGAGGTGGAGTTTTAGGATATTCCTGCTGCACTTTGTGTACAGAAATCTCTTTGTGACTACGGATGTTTATTCCTCCTCAGCGTTAAGGTTTTTTTTCAGTGGAGAAACTCTCTGTGGAAAACACACTAAAGAAGACCACAAAATGTTTTCATGAACAAGATGACGCA
>NW_024621316.1:0-1698 GCF_008729295.1 Plectropomus leopardus | reverse complement strand
AGTGGAACGATAGAGAGGAACATTCCCGAAAATGTCAGGAAGCAGCAGCTACAGAACAGTCCCTAAGTAACGGCTCTGCTGTGATCTCTGCAGATTTACATGTTGTTCTGCTTGTTGTTAGAAGGAATCAAACATCAGAAATCAGTTTATTCTTTCAGCATAACTGAGCTGGAAACTCACTACACCTGAACTCAAACCGCGTCCACCGTGTCCTCTCATCATGTCCTCTCATCATGTCCTCTCATCATGTCCCCGTCACACACACACAGAGCAGAAGGAGGGAGGGGGGAGACAGCAGCCGGTAACACCGGTGTTCAGCGGTTACTGTAAGCAGCGAGCACGGTAATAAATGACCGTATCAGGGCTGGACCGAGACATTTTGGTGTCCTAGAAGAGACTGAGATTGGATTGGAATCACCTGTCGAACATTGAGAGCGGAGCGGACATTCAGCGGAGACACCGGTGGAGAATGAGAGCAGAGATTTGGTAAGATAGATGGACAGACAGATAGATAAATAGATAGATATAATTATTGTATTTTAGTTTTTTATAATCTTTATTTTCGTTCTTAGTACTTTGTTGCACCATGTGCAGCATGAGGAGAAACCTATTTTCAGTTCTTGTATGTCTGACATACATGGCATAAACTGATAATTAAGCTGACTCTGAAATAAAGTAAAGTTAATATCTCTGGTATCCCTGGTGGATATTATGAGCTATGGTTATGACAACATGACTCAAGAAACCAAACCAGGATCATTCACTCCCCTTCCCTCTACAACTCTCCTGACCTGATGATTCTTTTTAAATCTTTTACCAGCATTAACTGTGTTTATTTATCACTATCACTGCATGGACGTCAGCTGAGCAACTGTCAAGAGTCACAATTATCTGATCGATAAACTAACTTGTTAGGACCTTGATACAGTCCCACTGACATCTTATTTAGTATCAGCCAACACAGTCTGCCTCTCAAACTGACTGCAGCCTGAGAACAAATGGTCCTGTCTCCATTTACTGTGAAATAAAGCTACAGCTCCGGCCTTGTATGTGTTTCACAAGGCTAATGAATCGCTCCAGCGTCATTATGGCAGCCATCCAATGAGACAACATTGATACAGTCGCCTTTATCTAATATATTGCATCAGCCCCCGGCATCCCGCTCACGTCTGGAGGCACTACAGTAAGTCATGAGAAGGATGTTAGACTCCAGAAACAAATCAACCACATATCCTACAATCTCCAAAAACTCCAGCTTGTGCACCAGCTCTGCAGAAGTTTGGAGTCATCCAATCCTGCTGATGCTATTGTTGTGTGCAGAGACAATCACACCCAGACACACAACACTGCTGCAGTACCCCACCCCACCTGATCGATATCAGAGACGACCAGGGAGGGGAGAGAAAGAGGTCGGTTTATGTTCTGAGGAGACAGTATGGACTCCCACCGCAGGAAGTGCTGAGGCAGCGACTTACATCATCTGAGAGTTCAGACAGTTAACAGGAGGTGGAGGAGCAGCAGATAAATCCCTCAAGGGGAGTAAATGAGCATTAAGAGAGATGGTAATTATGCTGTTATGCAATATATCTCTTGCCTACAAGAGTCTCTGGGGTGTAGAGTATGTATGCAAATTTGGAACAGCAGATCTTGATATTTAGGTGATATAGAGTCTTGAATTCAAATAGATATACAACCAAC
>NW_024621315.1:0-2176 GCF_008729295.1 Plectropomus leopardus | reverse complement strand
TCTTCTCAAATTCAGTCCACTTAAATTTTTTTACAGTGTTACAACAATGATCCATCACTGAAAGAAAGAAAAAATGAATTGTCAACCAACTTAAAATAATTGCTTCAATCACCAATAAATGAATTAAGTTTCCTCAACTCAATTTCTTTGTGTAAATCGAACTTGATAACTTGATTTGAAAAAACCTAATTCATTCATGTGTTATTTTAAGTTGGCTAACATTTCACTTTAAATGGCATCACGAAATGTCAAAATAATGCTTGTAAATTTGCAACTAATTATCTCAAATCATTTAAAACATGTGTTTTGTCCCAGTATTAAATGGTGGATGAAATTAATTTTTTAATTGCCTCATCTGGTCACATTTTATCTGACAAATAATGAATGATTTTACCAACACCATTTTCTTAGCAAGTGGTCGCCAGTTTTGAGATTGGCCGTTCCTTCTGAACAGACCAGACCCAAATTCTTGGTGCAGCCTAAAGACAGCTGACATTAGATGTTGCATAGCAGTTCAAAAGTGTCCTCAGCTGTCTTTTATTGGACATCTGATGGGACAGAAGTTATGTTTTTTTTTTCATCTACCGTAGGAAAATCCAACGTCACATGAACGCAGCACCATGTTTGACTCAGATTGGACACCGTCATAACTACAGCCCTGCGCGCACACACACTCGCACGCACTCAAAAGACAAACGCAATGTCACATTATCGTCTCTGGTTGAGTTTTAAATATGAATGCTGGTACTGAAGTGATTTTATTGCATGTTTCAGGACCCCCCACCCCACCCCTTTCTCTCTTCCATCATGTCCCCGCGTGTCCTCTAGTCGCTGTCTGACTTGCCATCCTTGGACGCGGAGTGGTTGTACAGTCCCTGTGCCATCAGGTGCAGCGCCAGAGAGTTTTTATTCCCGGTGGCTTTCTTGATTTTGGCCCGTTTGTTCTGAAACCAGATTTTGATCTGAGACTCGTTAAGGCCCAATTCCCCGGCCAGGCTCTGCCGCCGCTGCTCCGTCAGGTACCGGTTGTTCTGGAACTCAGTCTTTAACCGGTGCAGCTGCTCCGCGGTGAAGGCCGTCCGGGGCCGCTTGTCCTCTTTGCTCGGGGTCGGTGTCTTCTTTGGTTTGCGGGATCTGGGCCCTTGGGTGGGGGGTGCAGACAAAAGTGACATCCAGAGGTTATAGTCAACACTTTAGAGCTCTCTTACATTTCAAAATCACAGTGTAACAACGAACACAGCTGAAACAAGAAAGTCCCTCTAATGAGTCTTCATGCGTCAGGATACGCACACACAAAACACCTGATCACACCTCAAAAGCACAGGTAGCCTCGAACACTGGACAGTCCACAGGAACATGTCAACAGAAAGGTTTCACGTTTGTGTCAAAATGTAGAAAGTTTCAAACTGTTCATACATCAGGATAAGAAGTTAGCGGGCGCACAGTCTGAAAACATTTTGTTTTTAGAAAGATTTTAGTAATTATCTGGAAATCATTGAGTAGTGCGACTTATTTATCCCACGGGTAACAGATAACATAGCAGCTGAAGGGAACTAGTTCGTGCTATTATGTTAGCCAGTGGTGGAAAAGGGTTCAGATCTTTGTTTGGGTGAATTACCAAAAGTTAGGTAAAAGTCCTGCATTCAAAAAAATAATTGTATGGCATGTAATTTTTAAGCACTTTTTCTTGGTCATTTTCCTTTTTTCTACTTGACAAAAACGAATTTTCAGTCATTTTATATTGTTAATTTTAATTTCGTCGTTTGTTGCTCATTGCCTTCTTCCCGTGTTTTTGAAAGAAATCACACCAGCTTGCTTGCTCAAAGGGTTAAGTGCAAAATATTTGCATCAAAAATCATTTAAAGTACCAAAAGTAAGGGTACTTATCATACAGAATGGCCCTTTAATATATATATATATGTTACAGCTGGTAGATGGACCTGATTTTAAATTGCTGGGCAACTTGTGAATAACACATTAGAACTAGTAGTAATTAGTTTATTTATATTATATTATGTATTGTAATCTGCATTAACAATGTAAAGCTGTCAAAAAAAAAATCAGCAACAAAAAATCCAATGTTTGCATCCAAATTGTAGGGTAAGTGAAGTGTAAAGTAGGATAATAATAATAATAATAATAACAACAACAACAATAATAATAATAATAATAATAA
>NW_024621314.1:0-1245 GCF_008729295.1 Plectropomus leopardus | reverse complement strand
TAATGCCGAGAGTATACATATACATATAGATGCACAACATGACAGCTCCCCCAAAGTGTAACTTTTCAATCTAGATCGCCCCCTGGTGTCTGACTGCAGGCCATAAAGCCCGCCCCTCCGTGTTCGTGAATAGGACATAGGCCAAACTAAACACTAAAAGTCCACGCCAAATACACTTTTCCCAAGATGGTTTCTGTCCCTGAAGATAGTTCTCATCACCCTGATGTTTGTTCAGGTGATCATTTTTATGATCAGTTTGGTTTTAATGAGTTATTCAATTCTACAAAAAGAGGATTTTCTACCATGATTGGCAGCTGTGACAGTGTTCAATGGGACTGTTCATGAGTGGTCTGACAGCGAGAACTCCCCCACCGCAGATCGCTACTGTGCAGACTCCAGCTACGAATAACATCACCAGTGCAAGATGGCGGCAGCCGTATCCACAATATTCTAGCTCCACTTGGTAAGTGGAGACATAACGGAACAGTATGTTCAAACAGCGCTCAAATGGTTCAGTTTGTGCCAGAGTGCACTCCAGCACTCAGAGGGAGTATTTTCAAACATGCCCTCAGAATATCAAACATGTTCTAGAGCAGTTTTTGCAAAGAGAGAAAAGTTTGTTGTAATATAAAATGTTATGATATGAATTTTAAAATTTTAAATATAATATATCAAATATAAAGCTATAAAGTTTTTTGAATATAAAATGTAGTTTTCATAAGCATATTTTAATCACAATAAATGGCAGTAGAAGCTATCGTCTACATTGAAATCCTGTTGTTAAAGCCTCAATTAGTTTCCATTTTTATGAATCAGCATAGACACTATGTTGTTGTTGCTGATGGAAATAAAGGCCATCTAGTTTCATGATTCAGCTCCAGAATATGAGAAGATCAGTTTACAAGATCTATTCAAACATGTAATCTAACGGAACGCTAGTGGAGGGGATGTGTTTTTCTCGGAAAGATGAAAAGCACAGCCAGTCCACCATGTGCCTCTGCTCTACATAAAAAATGGAGTGACAGAATATAACACGGTTAAAGAAAAAGAGCTTCCCTGGTATCATCAACTTATCAACCTCCTACACATCCACACAGATACTCACCTCTCTCTCTCACCACTGAATGCAATTTAATTACCTCACCCCCTCTCATTTCCTCTGTGCTCCCAGAGGAGGAGAGGAGAAGAAGATGAGAGCGATAAAAAAGAAAAGGATAAAGACTAGAGAGGAGGGCAAGACACAAC
>NW_024621313.1:0-1476 GCF_008729295.1 Plectropomus leopardus | reverse complement strand
GTCCCTAGAGTCCTAGACTTCGTTACTGCATTGCCTATTTCCCGCCTAAAATGTTTTCAGAAACAGCTTTTAGCTTATGGTTCAACTATTATTCAATATCGTTTGTAAACAGCCAGTCACCATATTGTTTTCAGACAGGCTACTCACATTACGTCACTCACCAGTGGGAGCATTTATTGGTTCGGTGCAGTGCATTCTGGTGGTTTTGGGTTTTAAGCCTCTTGAGCAAAAGCAAATGCCACAGACCTTTATCTGTTTTCTCTGATCATGAGCACCAATTTATAAAGAGCCTTTCTGCTGCATAGACAGCCCAGTTTTATGTGAAGACCATCTCTCCATCAGTGAAATATTAGTTTAATATATTTTTCTGTTTTCTTTAAAGTCATCACTATAAGTGATTATATGAGTCTGCACAGAAATGGAAGTAAAGTGCAGCTTGACTGAAGTGGTGGAGGCTGTAATTCTAGTCAACATGTGCAGTAGTACTTTGCATTTAAATAAAACACTTAATTACCTTCAAAGCGCCCACAAGATAAACACGCCTTTCTTTATAATTTCAGATTATTCTCACCGTCTGCACCTGCGCTTAAGTAAACACACTGCACAGGCGTGACAGTATCAGCCAGGTGACTTTCTGTGCCGAGCCTGGGATCAGGTTTGTGGATCCAGACTCACCTGCAGTTTGCATTCTTCAGTCTAAACCTCAGACCACACTCACATTCTCGCACTGAATGGAGTTCAGGTCATTGTGTCCGATTACAAGCCAAAAACCTGCACTTGAAAAATAAAAGTCACATGGACCCAGTGCACCTCCCTGACTCAACGTTTCTAGTAATCCATCATCCTGTGAGGTTACAGAGTTTGGCAGCGATCGCAGCAGATTCAAATGCTTTTAGCTGCAATTAAACATGTTTGACTTGTCTGTGCGTTTTCTGTAACTCACCCTCCGCTGCTGCTGCTCGAACCAGAAAACACACGAAAAACAGCTGAATATGAGCATCGGTCCAGACTGTGGTTTGTTCTGAGTTAATGTTGTTATGCTAGGCCTTCCAAGCATGGAGGAGAGCAAGATATCACATGCCAGCACTGGTCTCCTTATACCCATAAACCCTCGCATTTTGGGGTCACTCCTTGTAGCTGGCCTGGAGTACATTTTCATTTTGAACAAACCACACTGTGGTTCTCTTGGAAGACGACTCTGACTCACATTTTCTGGCATCTCTGACCAGTTATTTGGCACACGCTTGTGTTTGGATGGCGTTGTTCTCACCTGCCCCAAAAACTCCAAAGTCTCACAAACGGCTCTGAACATGAATCGCACACAAACGCCACTTTTCTCACCAGCTCCTGTTCCAGCCGGCCTGTTCCCAGATACAACGAGGCCATTACCACTCGCCTCTTCGCCGTCTTGATACGTGCCTGAAGTGAAGCAAAGAGAGAAACAGACACAGCATAAATCAATGGGTGAGTGTGTGC
>NW_024621312.1:0-2661 GCF_008729295.1 Plectropomus leopardus | reverse complement strand
AGCTTTACAGCCAACAGCGTATGGATGTGTTGTAAAATGGTAAAAATTATGAATTATGATTCAAAAATATCCATTACTACGGCCGGCATGAAGCCTGTGTTGTGTCAGGGACTCCGAGAGTTACATGCGCATACACATGGTGGAGTCCCCCGGGTCCGATGCATGTTCATTTTGTGTCTGGAGAAATACCTCTATATTCGGAAAATAGCGCATTTTACGTCTTTAGGGCTTAATATTTTAAATAATGGCTATTTAAAAATGCGTTCTGAAAAGTAAACATGTCTCAAAAAAAATTATCCAGTGATTTAAGGAGGTCTCTTTCCAATGTTAACAAATGGGGAAAAGTCTTTCTGGGCCAGTGTGCATCACGTGATGCTGTAATTCTACTTTCGGCCACCATCAGAGCGTGGTGCACTTCCTCGGGGCTTGGTTCAGACACAGCAGAACAGTAATAGCCAACTTACAGCCTGCGGGCAAAATCTGGCCCCTGATGGAGTGCCCGGGGCCCCCCTGCCATTTTCTATTTCACAATAAAGTGATTCACACTGAGAATTGTTTTTGTACTTTTAATATACATAAGGTGCCAGAGTGCATAAAACAGCAGAGGATCCCCTGAGAGAGGTCCTACCTAAGTCCCCAATGTCCTAAAATACTACAAATGTCCTAAAATTCTAGAAATGTCCTGAAATCCTAGAAACCGCCTTTAATTCTAGAAACATCCAAAATTCTGAAAAATGTCTTAAAACATCATAAAATCCTTGAAAATATCCTAAAATCATAGAAATGTACAAATATCCTAGAAAAGTCCTAAAATCCAAGAAGTATCCTAAAACCCTAGAAATGCCTAAAATCCTAAAAATGTCAGAAAATCCTACAAATGCTCTAAATCCAAGAAATTTCCTAAAAAATAGTAATGTCTTAAAATCTGCTAAAATCCAAGAAATGTCCAAAAATCCAAGAAACATTCCAAAACACTAGAAACGTCCTTAAATCTTACAAAAATGCATTGCCCCTAAGCAGATCAGGTTGAATATCCCTGCACTAAAAGCTCAGTTTCCTAATCCCACACACAAATAAAATGGAAATAAGTACAAAGTTGCATGCATTTTACATGCACACGCTCCAGCTGAGGACAGATGCATTCCCCAATCATTTTATGGCTGCCACACTGGTTGTTATGTGTCAATCTCTGGCTCGCCTTCAGCAGACAGAGTGTCATTCAGAGGGCTCTATTCAAATCAGACACCACAACTCCTTGGACATGAAGTGGCCTGCTCCCCACAGTCCTTGAGATGCATGCAGAGAGTGACAGGCCCTTCAAGTGATGTGTAAGGCCTTCTTTCTATCCGGCTGCCAGCAGCATCGTGTCTGGCTGCACCGCTGCTGGATGGTGTCCTCGCTTTATGCGGCTACATGGCAACATCCACCACACGCAACAGGAAGAAGACAAGCTTCCTCTTCCTCACAGGGAGATAAAAAGACAGCGCAAAAGAAAAAAAAGGTGGACAGATTGAGAGGAAGAGGAAGGAGTGGGAGAGTGTTTGTTGTATCATTCATCATCGCCTCTTTTCCGCTGGTCTGCCTACCTCCCCAGTGAGCCTCTGTAAACTGAGCCACAGAAAGATAAAGCATGGGGGAGAAAAAAAAATCACACACGGACACATACACACCCACGGGGGGCGCAGGGACATACAGAGGGACAAACACAAGATGGCATAAACACATGGTGGGATAAGGAGAATGTTGTTGTGATCAATGCCCTGTGGCAGAGCATGATATACGGTTTGAGGAAGCTGGCGGAAATATGTAAAAATAAGCCTGTTGTTATTACTCATGAGCACTGCATCTCTGAAAAGATTATCTTCCAAATGCAGCTTTAAAGCTGCATTAATTGATTTCTCTTTGCTCACTTGGAGGCAGAATGCCAGAGCAAGCTGAAAACACTCACTTATTATCACCTTATAAGATGTGGATGTGTACATTGCTGATTGCATTGGTAAACAATTAGAAATGTACACATCCAGTAACGCGGAGCAGCATTTGCATTAGAGGCAGATACAGGTTTTTTTTTTTAAAAGGAGCATTGCACGATATCAAGAGCACTAAAGGACCAGTGTGTAGGATTAAGGGTGATTTATTGGCAGAAATGGAAACTGATATTCGTATTTTTCTTTAGTGTATAATCACCTGAAAATAAAAGTTGTTGTGTTTTTGCTACATTAGAATGAGCTGTTTATAGCTACATAGGGAGCAGGCCCTAGTTTATGGAGATGGACATATTGCACTGTCATGTTTCTACAGTAGCCCAAAATGGTCACACCAAACACTGGCTCCAGATGCAGCCGTTCACATTTTCATGTTGGCCACTGTAGTCAGAAGCCCAATTGCAATGAGCAGTGCCAGAGTTACACTGTCTGTGGAATGAAACTGCTTTATTGAGTGTTTCTAGTGGTTTAAATTTAAGTTTAAAGAGGAAACACCCTTTTTGGATAATTCAGCTTATGTTGAAACCACCTGAACATCTGGATGTTAAGTTATCGGCGAGAAAAGGTGACTTCACATAACCATGTGTTGGACTAGCTGCCCATGATGACATGCCAAAGTACGTAAGAAATACACCGTTTTTTAAGCTGAAACTGCTTAATTTGTTTTTTGATCAGT
>NW_024621311.1:0-4705 GCF_008729295.1 Plectropomus leopardus | reverse complement strand
AATACATATCATCTCGTACATTTACACATTCCCTCCACAAAGAAAATAAAATGAACAATTACAACAACAATAAGAAGAAAAATAAATGATAAATTAACAGAAATGCGCAAATAATTAATAAGGTTTAAATAACTGATAAAAATAAAATAAAATTAATACAAAATTTAAAAATGGAAAAGTACAGTAATATAACAAACATCAAAGTGATAAAATAAAATAAAATAAAAGGCAGTATCAATACTTTTATGTTACATGTTGCGTTGGCCGAAAGGACATAAATGAGTCCCAAATACAAACAAACTCTTTCTGTTTACCTTTAACAGTGTATGTCAGCAGCTCCAGCCCAAGACTAGATGTCAGTCTGTCCTAAAGTTGATTTTAAAATATCCTGAAAAGATCTTAAAAAGTATTAAATTTAAGTGTCTGATACCTCTGGATTCCTCGTGTAAGGACTCAAACATCTGCAGCAGCAGCAGTCACACTAACGGCAGCATTTGACCTCTTGTGTTTTCCAGTTACTCTGGGTCATGCTGGGCTCCCAGTGTGTGTCACTGGCCCCTCTTTATACTCCCTCACCACACACACACACACACACACACACACACACACACACAAAATCATACAATGCATGTAACCTCATAATGAAGGTGTTCAAGCAGCAGTGAATAAACATCACTGTCGCTGCCTATCAGACTTGACCTTCAGCTAGCTCTGAAGAGGTTTCCATGGCAACACACACGCGCACACACACATGCACACACACACACACACATACACACACACACATAGAAATACATATTGAGGCTGCACCAAGTAAACCATGATAATGTGACTAACTGGTACTCACACACAGCAGAGCCTCATTTCCTGTCTCCCTCCCATTGTTCTGGTTCTCACACACGCTGAGTGCTTCCACATGTGGCACAGTTCGCTTTGGCTCTCGGACATCTGTTACACACCGGGTCCCTCTGTTGGGGGTTACCGGTAACGACAGCAGCAGCGCCGCAGTCCCGTTTGTCATTCGGCACGCCTCCAATGGTCAAACATGTTAATAAATGGCACTCTGTTTTTATTATGTGCGAGTTTCTCGGAAATTGGGAAAGAGAGGCTTGTTAATGCATTTTTCAAACATTGTTTGGAGATGTATCATCATCCAAAAGGGTGCAGACGATTCTTAAACCACAGATTTGAAAATAGTCCAAACCTCAGTGGGTGTGAAAATATTTCAGTGACTTGATGACAGTTAATGGTGGAATTTGTGAGGCTGCTAAAATGTTTTAATTATTGATGACGCGTTTTAAGTCAGCAGCCTGATTACGACAATCGGTCTTTGTTAGAAAAGAAAAAAGAAGACTTTTCAACATTTTAAAAGTCTCCGGCATACAATTTGAATGTCCTTACTGACCTATTTTCATTTGTCTACCGGTCATTGACCTTTGACCTCTTTACTCAGTGGATACCGAGTGTTTTCGGGCTGATGTTCAGCTGATACTGTCTGTTTCTGATGTTCATTTAGCCTTTTTCCAAGGTCGTTGCTGTTTCATTATACAGGTTTCCATTACAGATTTGCACAGAACTTAAGCCATAATTTCTAAATTTCCATAAGATGTAATTGCGAGCTGACTGCGTTTGCACTGAGTGATGTTGTGTGACTTTTCCTCTGGCAAAAACTTTCCAAGAAACATGGCGATGCACGTTCAAAACATCAGCCGAGTAATGTGATGCAATAACAGCTCCTGTATCTCCTGCTGCATCATGAGGGAACCAGTTCCCACCGACAGGCACACAGCCATAGCATCATGTGACCCAGAAAAGTGAAATAAAGTGTTTCCATTGTAGTATCGCAAACTTTTTTGCATCAAATGGGAGTTTTTCAAAATTGACATGTTTCCATTTTTTTTCCAATTTTTGCAGTTTCACTTTGTGAAATGTGAGGGTTAATGGAAACCCAGCTTGTGTCACATCAACAAGAATACTGGTCCCATCAATTCCTTACACGTCTACCATCACAATTTCCCACCTTTCTTGAGCAAAACATTTATTCAGGAATTTAATATCTGTTATGCTCTGTATGCTCTTACTTTGTTGTATTAGAATAAGCACATATATGTTTGTTTTGAACTTTTGAAGAGTTACGCGATGCAGAAACGCCTCTTGTAGCGCCTGCTGCATCATGCCTGAGGGAGCCAGTTCCTACCAAAATGTACATAGCCATAGCATCATGAGACCTAGATAAGCCAAAAAAAAGTGTTTTCATTGCAATTTTGTGAAATATGGCTATTTCAAATTGCCTAAATTGACTTGTTTCCCATTAGGCGTATGTTATATTCGCGATTTCAATTTACACAGTTTTAGGGTTAATGAAAACCCGCCCAGTGACAAAATGGGAGTTTTTTAAAATTGGAGTTGAGTTGAGATGAGCACGTCACCCGGATGTTTTGAATCCACAACTCCTCTGTGAAATCGTGGACTATCAGCCCCCAGAAATCCCTCATACGTGGCCGCTCCCACATATAAAGAGCTCGCCTTTCCATTATCACTCCATAACACGCCTACGTGGCCTTGGATTGGAAATAATGACGGCTGCAATAGAAATAAAGCTGCTGATGTTTTGAACATCATCACCTGCTTCTTTAATGTTACCATAAGTCACATAACATCACTTAATAGAAACATCTCGCAATTACGTATGTTTAATCGACATTTGAAAAATATCACTTAAGTTTTTTGCAGATCTGTAATAGAAACCAGCGTTATATGTTTAATACCCAGCTGCCAGATCATGTGGCCTGTTACAATCAGTGCGGGAGCAGTGATCCTGTTAATAAAATCCTCTCATAGTTTCATCCTGTTATATATTTCAGCTGTAGATATCTTTACAGCTCTCAGTGAGGAACCTTACAGGCAGCCTGATGATTATGTTGAAGAACCACGCGGCATTACGGAGCCTGTGGGACTCAGAGACGTCACATTTTCACATCTGGCAGATGCTGTGAAGGATAAAGGGCGGGGAAACATTTGGATTTTTTTTTTTACTGTTGCGGTGCCAAAGCAGAAAGATTTACAGTGTGGAGAGGAGGGACGGCTCTACATTTTCAATTTAATTTCTGTTAAGGCCATTAAATAAAATGAGATGTGAAAATGTTTGGTCAGAAGAACCCGCCCCAGAGTTTCGGGGTTCTGCTGTGAAAGCACGTTGGCAGGAACAAGTCGATGATCTGCTGGATGAAAACAGTTTGATTTGCAGCCTTGGAGGGGGGAACAGAGGGCGGAGTGGAAAACAGCGAAGACAAGAAGAGAGAAATATTGTTGCCTCAGAGGCTCGTACTTCCAAAATCAGGGAGTTTGAGTCCATACAGGAGATGTTGGTTAGTTTGGAGGCTGATTCTGTTTTTGTGGGACTGAAGCTGAAAGGATCCTTTATCCTCGCCGATGTTTTGTAAGCAGAGCAGGAATTTTAGCTCTGAGAGTTTTCATGACTGAGTTGCACTTTTGTGTTTCTGGGTTGACATCGTCCGTGTGTCGCTAATAATCTGACGCCACCTATTTAACCAGACTACCTAAACTGAGACTGAGTCATGACCAAGACCGGACCAGAGTGAGTCCCACACTGACAAACTCACAATGAAATGTGAAAATCGGAGGCACTCCTTAAATTAAAAAAGACCCACGCCATAAAAGCTTTCATTAAGGTTTGCTTGTCATTCTCCGCTTTTATTAACAAATCTCCAAAATTAACAAAGAAATGCTGTGAAATCATAAAACTGTAAATAGAAAAACAGTGACACTGTGTTCAGTTTATTTCCTAAAACGCTGAAATAAAATGTCAATTTTGAAGTAAGAATATGTTGATATATCATGGCATTTATTTTCCTTACAGATTACTGTAGTTTAAACACAAGAAAACTTACAGTAAATAAATAAACAGCACGATTCTGTTAAAATTACAACATGACAGGTTTTGTCTGGTAGATTTTTTAAATTTTTCTTTTATAGAGAAGAACCTTAATTTACAGATTAACATTTAGCCTACAAATGGATTTTAAAACATTTGAGCGTTACATTTGAATGTTCCTTAAAACTTGAACTTCTCAAAACAACCAATTGAAAATTAATTGGGGAAAAAAACAAATACACAGTAACCAACCAGCACACCGCAGCTGCTCCAAGACAAAGCACCTTCCCAGAAACATCCTCAGTCCAAACTAGACGAAAACAAAACACCTGCAAATTTGAACAAAATGATTCATACAGAAATGTTTTTTTTTAATTTTGGGTGCTTTTTTGTTGATAACATGATGCTCACCAAGAGCACAATGTTTATGTTTCTTGTTCTTGTAGTAACAAAGCTCTGTCTCTGTCTCTGTCTCTGTCTCTGTCTCTGTCAGGACCTGGAGGTGCTGGAGTCCGTCTTGCGTTCCCGAGCCCTGGACGGTGACTCTCAGGAGGCCTGGGAAGGTCGCGGCGGCGTTAACGCGTCCACCTCGCGCTCGTCGTCCGGTCTGAGCCGGCAGGAGCGCAGCAGGCAGCTGTGGGAGGACATCAGCACGGTGGAGGAAGACAGCAGCAAACTCAACGCCCTGCAGCTTCGCCTGGACGAGTCCCAGAAAGTCCTGCTGAAAGAGAGAGAGTAAGAGACCGAAAATGTGAAACTGTCTGGGCTGAAGCATCAGCAGATGCATGTGCTGCAGCCGTAAAGAATTCA
>NW_024621310.1:0-3943 GCF_008729295.1 Plectropomus leopardus | reverse complement strand
TGTGTGTGTGTGTGTGTGTGTGTGGTGTGTGTGTAGTTATCGTGCCCTAGCAGAGTCCTTGAGTTCTGACAGGGAATCGAACTGCCGGCTTGTCTCTCTCTGCTTTGTTGCTCATCACATCATCCAACTTGACAGCTGCCGTCAAAAGTTTGGCTCTTTCTCCCCTCACTCAGCCTCTTCTCTGCCCCATAGTCATCACTCCTGCTCAAACACACAATTTTATCTTCCTCTGTTTCATTCCATCCTTCCACCAAACACCTTGTTGTAGCTTTTTTTTTTTTACCCAAAGTCAAAACAACACATTGTTCAAGTGAATGCCACTGCATTTTGGATCAGGTGTAATTATCTGGCTTTGCATCTGTTTCAGAAATGGTCTCTTGAAATAACTCCTGGAAAGATAAAATAAAACTAGGATGTCCCTGCAGTGGGAGGACACAAACAATTTTGAAATTGATGGGAAAACAGAGAAAAATGGCTGTGGTGTTTGCTTTTGCTCAAAAGGTAAAAAACCTAGAACTACCAGAATGCACTGCACTGCAAGAGACAAATACACGCTCCAGCTGGTGAGTGATGTAATGCAATCTTGTGTGTGTGAAACAATGGAGGCCAGCTGGTAACAAACAATCTTGCATTACAGTTAAGTATGTTTTTTTTTTTTTTTCCTGTCCTGACGTTTAACAAAATCAGACATGTTTTACACGTACGTTTTAAAAGACTGTTTCCCTAAAACATGTCCCTGCAGTTCATTCTGCTTCCTGTACTGTGTTTTGGATGCAACTTTGACAATTATTGCTCCACTAGAGAAACATTAACTGCTGAAGGCTAAAGATTGCACCAGTATGCAGAACATGTACGTTTGTACACATGCTGCAGGAAACAGTTCCACTTACTGTAATGAAGGCTGTGTCTCAAACTCTGCTGAGGATAAATATCCGTGAAGGATATTTCTAGGATTTTAGAGCATTTCTAGGATGTTATGATGTGTGTGAGATTTTAGGACAAATTTAGGATCTTAGGACATTTCTAGGATTTAAGGACATTTCTACGACTTACGGACAATATCTTACAGCACATTTGGACAATTTTAGCACATTTCTAGGATCTCATGGTGTTTCTATGATTTTATGTCCATTTCTAGGATTTTAAGATGTTTAGGACATTAAGGTCTTAATAAGGAGCTCTGTCAGGGTGTGTGGGGATCCGCACACCTCGCACTTTTTTTAATAAACAAGCTCTATTTTGATGCTGTTTTATGCACTCCGGCACCTTATGTATATTAAATATACAAAAACAATTCCCAGTGTAAATCACTTGACTTTTATTGTGACCCAGCACCCAATCGAGTGCCAGATCTGGCCCATGAGTAAAGTATCACTGACCTAAGGTCTTGCCTCACAATAACCCAATTTAGACTGTTTTTTCCCCATTAAAAATCAGGTAATTTGTGTCTTTACATCTGTGGCCAGAGTGAAAACAGGAGCAGCAATAAAAAATGTTTTATTTTCCAAAGTGCACATTTGATGAAATTTGTCATTGTGTATTTCTCTCTCTTGGCTTTGTTTTTGGCTCTGTCATAAAAGGATGCAATACCAATCCTCAGGGAGCTCTCTTTTTATATGTATGTGTTAATATTCCCCTGCTTATAACACCGTGCAGACATCTATCAAAAGCTGTATGTGAGTGTGTGCATATATCCATGCAGCATATTGCAGTCATCTGTCATGTGCATGATCCAGTAATTATGATCCAATGGACCACCAAGACAGAGAGTGAGAGGGAGAGAGAGTGCACCCGAGGGCTCAGAATAAAACCAACCTTAGACTAAAAGTAAGAGCTGGCAAAGCAGAGATGAAAGGGAGAAAAAGTCAAGAGAGGTGTTAGAGACAGAAAGAAAGGACAAAAAGAAAAAAAGAGATCTCACCTTCTTTCCTCTTGGATTACACGCTCTTCTCCCATATCTCCTTCTACTCTTCACTGGAATAACTTCCACACTTGACATTAAAATATGAATCACTCCCACTGTTCAGCTATTAATGTCCTCTCAGACCTTCTACCAAAACTTCTCTGCAGATTTGAGTGTATGAGCTGCAGAGTTAAATATCCAAAGCCAAAATGCAATTCTCTTGCAGAGCCATTGTGTTCATTATGAAAATAAAACAGGCTTCTTGCGTCGGGATTTATGATGACAGAGCTCCATCGACATGAAATGGAAATATTCAGCATGACTTGAATTTCATTTTGTTCTGCAGCTCACCTTTAGATATGTCCACGTTTTCTAAAAGTCCAAATTAAAATGCCCACATTTAAGCAGTTTTACCAGCCCAGTCACCAGAGGTAAATGATCACATCTTTAATGCTTAAATGTTACAATTGTATGTTTGATATGTTTCCACTTTTCAACAGAAGTGTTTTTATGAGCTTAATTCAGAGTCAGAGATTACTGATGGTGTGTCTCCTCGGCAAGACATCTGTGAAGCTGCAGACCACTGCTCAAGACCAACAAAGAACAAAACAGTTTTCATTTCAATTTTTATTTTTCATTATTTTAGCAAGTCATTACTATTTTATCATTGGCTGTTTTTAGCCTCCAAGTGTGAATATTTTTTAGTGACCCATCTCTTTTTCCCCCAAGGGAAGTGCAATGAAAAGTGTTTCTTCTTTCTTCTTTTTTTTTTTTTACCAAGATATTGATAACTTCAGTCCTGATTGTGCCCCAAAAAACTGTTTTTAAAGCCCAGACATGATCTTTTCCTTTTGATAAAGTGTTTTTTTTATGCCAACACTTCACCAGACTCTAACCATACCATCTTTGAATCGTGAAGAATTTCAAAGTTTCAGTGTATCCACTGCATGACAATGCACAAATGTAGCTTATCTGTGGTTTGCAGAAACGTGCAATGCCAAGATTATGTCTGCTGATTGGGTTAATTTTACATATGAGTCAGACCAAAATAATCACTTCAGTGACAATCTCTTCAAACCAGAGATCATCACCATGTTTACTTTTATTTCCAGCCAACAGGAAAAAAATGTAGTTAGAGGTGCTTTAAAGAAGGATCACTGAGCGTTCATTCCCAGGTCGTTAAATACCAACGCTATGGGTTGGCTGTCATTCTGAAACACAAACTCAAACCATTAATTCAACTTTTTGATTATTTATAAAAAAAAAAATCCTAATACAGACCATAACAATCACAATAAAAAAAATTTAAAAAAAACAAAAACATATTGCATGATGTCACAATAATGACATCATACAATATGGTTACTTTTGGTAAGATTTCAGTGTTAATTTATAGATACTTTTGCAATATATAAAATCAGTACTTATACATTTATTATTTAATACTAACAAACAAACAACACCATTAGTGCCCTTTTGCTTCCTTTTTCAAGTTCAAATAAAATACTTTTTTTTCTATGTATGTATGCTTCACAAATCTTTTGTATCCGTGCTGAGTATAAAATATTTAACTATATGAATACAATAACTGACACTCTGACTGCTGGCTCCACATTGTTTGGAAAAAGCCAAATGCATCCATAAATACCTGCAGATCTCCACTGTAATGTAGTTAAAGCTACATCCTGATATGAACTTACTCTCAAGTTGTTACAGTTAATGTTCTTTCCCTCTCTGCAGCCTCCGAGCGCTGACAAGCATGTTTATGAAAAAAAAAAAAAACTTGTCTGCTTGCGTCCCCTTAACTCTCTTCCTTGCAGCCACAAGTCTCGCCCAGAATAAACCCCCTCTCTCCTCCACTGCCTGAGCCTGACACCGCCGCTGTAACAAAGTGGCCTGTCTCTGGTGGGTCCGCTCAATAACAGCACAGTTAGTGTGCTGGCTGTGTTTGGGCCCCTGGCTCAGTGTAAGAATCCTGGTCTTGCAGAGTTCAACAGCGAGAAAATACAACAATGCAACTCGAAATTATAACTTCCAGGG
>NW_024621309.1:0-1252 GCF_008729295.1 Plectropomus leopardus | reverse complement strand
GGAACTTAAGGGCAGTATGTCATTTACTTTGTCTATATTTGCTTGTAGTCTCTGAATTGGCCAAATGAGCACAGGCCCAGGGGTCCAAAGTATCAGGGCCCCCCTAGTCTTCTTCTGCAAAATTACTCAAATTAAACATGTTCTGACTACAAAGAGATGCAAAACAAACACAGAAATACACAAATTTATCACAGAGACACAAAGAAACTACAAAGAGACACCAAACAACCCCAAAGAGGTACAAAACCAAAAAAAAGATGAATAACAACTACAAAGAAATGCAAAACAGCAACAAAAAGACACAAAACCCCAAAGTCTGTATGTCTTGCACCTGTGTAGTAGACGTAGTGGTGCCCTTTACATTTCTGTGTCCAGCGGTCCTTTTGTTTCATAATCTGCCCATGTCTGGTAGTATGATGAGTTTGTAAAAAAAAAAAAAACACATTGAACTTGAATGGTCACAGTTGCCTTCAATCTTAACTTCTCAAAATCCTTGCAAATCTTCCCCTTCCTGAAAGTAACGGTTAGGATTAGGATTAAAATTTTCTGCCCACTCCATAACATCAAAACAGAGGAAACGATTCCATTTTGAATGACCAGTGTCTGAAGAAACAACAAAACAGCATCCAGTGTCATGGGACTGTACATCCATGATGCATTTTAGGTAACAGGAAAATGTATGATATGTATTTTTAGGGAGGAGTTGCCAGATTTCATTTTCTGCCATGAGTGTTACTGTACGAACCCAAACATTTAAACCCAAGGATGGGACAGCAGCAGTGCACTAATGGGATGATCTCATGTTTTAACTAATTGTCACAGGGACATTTAGAGGTTTTTACACGTCCACATCTGCAGACAAATGCAAGCTGATTGAAATCATAATTGATGAGGTCGATGCCTCTCTTCTGATCTTCTGCTCGCTCTTTCACTTCCTGTTTGATTTTGTGGAAAATCCTTTTTATTCACCCCCTCCATCCTTGTGTCTCTGCATCACTCCCTATGTTGCCTTGTGATTAAGCGGTAGATTAACCTCCAGTCCTCATTAATAATAGACGAATAGAAAAAGCCCTGGTTGTTCCGCTTCCTGTCTGCAATGCTAATAGAGCCCTTAACGTTCGCATTAACGTAGCTCTTGTTTACTTGGGGCAGATGGATGGATTAGTCGAAAACATGGAAAAGACGAGACATATAAATGCATCATGTGTCTTGAAATACATATAAATTACCTCGTATAGAAACTACATGGCCA
>NW_024621308.1:0-1080 GCF_008729295.1 Plectropomus leopardus | reverse complement strand
CATAAGTACGTTAATAAACACATAAATAAATAAATAACCAAATAAATAGATAAATGAATATATGTAAAGATTTAGAAAATACATCAACAAATAAATTCATAATTAAGCAAATAAAAAATAAAATGTTTTGGGATGAGTAGAAGTATAAACCTGTGCGCAGGTGTCTCTGTAACACGTTCCTGTTGGACAAGCTTCAGCGTGACAATCCCACCGAATGCATCGGGAAAATGTTTATTCTGCCGAGCTCGACTGGATCTGGTCTCCGCCTGCGTCTCTGACTCACTGTTTGGTATGTGGGAAATCTATACTCATATGTAACAACAATGATGCAAAATTACACAACTCATACCACAAATAAACATCCCCTGACCCTGCACTTACACACTGCTGTTCGTGCTGTTTTCTGCTCTCTGACACCGTGACACAGTCGCTTTATTTTCACTGTGAAATAGAAAATGATTTGGGGGCCGTCTTATCGGGGGCCGGATTTGGCTCACAGGTCGTAAGTATCACATACGCTTAACTCAACCTTTCCTGTTTCTTTTTCAAAATAAAAGCCCTCTGACAACGTGTCTGTCGACAGATTCCCTTTCAATATTTGCTCTGATTTACAACGCCATCGAAAAATATTACAAACAGATTAATCTAGTCTGAGTGCGACTGTGAATCTGTGGAGGCGGCGAGCGTGTTGAATGAGTTTCTGTGTCGCTGTGATGACGTCTGTGATGACGCCTTTTTTAAGACGCGTAAAACCTTTAAAGTTCAAAAATCGGGTTTCATACGGACATATTTAATGTTGCAGAACAAAA
Source organism: Plectropomus leopardus (assembly GCF_008729295.1). Taxonomy (NCBI): domain Eukaryota; kingdom Metazoa; phylum Chordata; class Actinopteri; order Perciformes; family Serranidae; genus Plectropomus; species Plectropomus leopardus. The sequence continues at coordinate 271 of NW_024621308.1, read as the reverse complement.
CGTGTAAACGTCTTTAGCCTTTGTTAACCACAGACCTTATTTAAGACATTTTACCAAAAACCCCCCAAAAAAGAGACTTAAAGACGAGGAAACCGGAGGTGCAAAAATGCTAATGGACTTTCACGTTTTCGGACTCGTTACTTCCCCACTCTGTTTACCTGTGCAGAAGGCTTATCTGGAGGTTCAGCTTTGGCTGCTGAGGTCAGACTGAGAGCTGCTGCTCAAATGCTCCGGCCGAGAGAGGCCGAGAGAGGCCGAGAGAGGCCGAGAG
>NW_024621307.1:0-3306 GCF_008729295.1 Plectropomus leopardus | reverse complement strand
TTTTACAATGTTTTTGACAGAAATCAAACCAATATGCTCACGTTTTAGAGGTTTACACGTTTGTGAGGGGCGTCTTAACACAGCATGTCGATCCAGGTTTCAAAGGGTTAATGGATGGCAAAGAAAATGGTTAATACATTGTGAAAACATTTCTGAATCACAAATATTGTGTATATATATATGTATGTATGTATGTATGTATGTATGTATGTATGTATATATAATTTCTATTTTTTTTGACTGACTGCATAGGACTTTTTTATGATGATATTCTGGATGAAATAATTTGTCCTTTCTTTATATTTCCAGCCATTGGCCACCAGATGGCGTCCACGGAGTGTAAACACCTCCACACAGACGCATCTTTATAGCATGTTTGATATTCCTCTATCATTCTCCTCGTGGTTCCAGTCTATCAGAGCTGCAGGACTTGGGGCCTCTGCAGGCCTCAACGTCAGAAACACCTTTACTCCTCATTATTAATATCTGCATAGCATAAAGATTGGTCACATATTGTAAAATTGAATGAAAATTTGAAAAATAATAAAACAACAATATATAGAATATAATTGAACCAGACTGATAAATTGAGCTGGCCATTACATGAAATATCAATATATTGGATATCGGTCTCAGTGCATACTTTGGCAAATAAGAAACAAGACTGTAAAACAAATAGGCTATGTTTGAGGTATTATAGAAACATGCTTGCAAATTATGTGTGGAAAAGATTTGTGTTTATTCACATAGATCACAATAAAAGTAGCAACTTCTTTCCATCACTCCCATTTGAATTATAGTGATTCAGACATTAAAAAATGCCAAAAGAAAACTCAAATATGTAATGGTATTTTTTCAGCTTTAAGTATCAATAATGTATCAGCCTCAAAAATCATTCAAAATAATCATACATCCAGCTCTAAGATCAGATTTGATAGCCTTTATTGATCCACACATTGTGGAAATTCACTTGTTAAAGTGGATTATATTAAAAGAAGGACAATACAAAATGCAGAAAAAATATAGAAAATGGGAACATAAATATTAAAATATGAATTTAACAAATATCAACATGTACCAGCATGTTGTGTTGTTCTTCCTCTTCCTTTTTAATACTATTTTTATTATCATTTTTATTTATTTTTGTTTACTACCTGGAATTAAGTTTGTTAAATCTATCTATCTATCTATCTATCTATCTATCTATCTATCTATCTATCTATCTATCTATCTATCTATCTATCTATCTATCTATCTATCTATCCTTGAAAACCCTTCAAAGTATGACCTTTCAACCTGCACTTTACTTCCTGAGCACTATATGCATTATTGCTTTCTAATGAAAAACAAAACGATCCTCTCACGTGAGTCTCTGGTAACTTTGTGGCATCCAATGTGGAGAGAGAGAGAGAGAGAGAGAGAGAGAGAAAGAGACAGAGAGAGAGAAAGAGACAGAGGGAGGGGGAGAGAGAGGTAACCGGCACCTGCACATGGAAGAAGTCTCTCTCTCTCTCTCTCTCTCTCTCCCTCTCTCTCTCTCTCTCTCTCTCTCTCTCTCTCTTTCCCCTCCCCTTCTACAAGGATAATTGATAGTCGAAGAGGTCTGAGGAGAAACTTTGATGCGCTGCTTTTTGCTCCGAGCAGCAAGTTGCAGCAGCAGGAGGACTGTGAGCTCCGGAGATGCTCTGAGGAGAAGAGCTGAGGAGTTTCAAAATACTTTTATACCGTCTGGAAGCTCGCACTTTACAGGTATGTATTTCTCAAACTATCATTATTACAATGTTATTTTGCATGAGTGATTTTCCTCCGATTAACCTACAATTAAAAATATGTTTTATTAAAATGTTTCCTCAGAAGACTGCAATGGTGGATCGACCGGCATTATGCTTAGGTGGGTAAAATTTGACGACAATAATAATTAAGTTTCATACAGCTTTAGTTTGTGATATTTAAATGTAAAATAATAAATTTTTGCGTGAATAATTTGTGGTGTTTGATTTTTACAACTAGTTTTTTGGGCATCAAACAAATGCAATAATTTGGTCAATTTAAGCAGCTGTCAAAAATTATTTTAAAACTGACGTTGCAATATATAAAATTGACTTTTTAATGAACAAAAACTTGGTTTAAATAAGTTTTCTCGCATTATAACGAGGAGAAGTTGCATTTAAATGGCCCCTCCATCAAACTTAGTTCAGCTTTATTTGCCAATATTTCCTGCTGATTGAAAAAGTGTCCTAATTAAAGGCTTTCCCTATCGTCGCAGATACGGATCAGAGGGCAGTGTGTGCCGGATGCCACCGACTGATCAGAGACAGATTCCTGCTCAGAGTCACTGACGGCCTCTGGCATGAGGAGTGTGTGCGGTGCGCAGCGTGCGGGGACGCGCTCAGGAACTCCTGCTTTCTGCGGGACCGCAAACTTTACTGCAAGCGGGACTATGCAGAGTGAGTGCTGTTCCAGCTCTTCATTATCGTTTGATTCTGTCCTGATGTCACAGCTGAAATCATAAAACACTGAAGCATACAGAACTTTTCCACCACGTGAGAGGCTCATTTTCAGCTTTGCCCAAGTAAATTTAAAGAGAAGAAATACCATTTTATTTAAGTAAAACAAATGACGAGAAACAGTTTTTTATACCAAAGTCATTTTGTTTTTGAGTCATTGCAAGAAGGCATTTTAATTTAATGACAGAAATATTTTAATATATAGCATACATTTATTTTTTTATTATAGTATGTGATGGACATTTCTGGTAAAATTAATATAATAGGCTGAAATAATCACATTTTAGTTGCTTCTCATTTCCGGTTTAAATACACGATTGTTGATGAAGAGTAAGTGAAAGTAAGTTTTTTTCTTTCTGCTATCAGGAAATTTATCTTTGGCACCTGAATATGTGTTGTAAATATACTACTATTTTATCATAGTCCATGTTATGGGAAAAAAAACATCTCATGTTATTTTACTACTGTAATGCACTTTTGTGTTCTTATGGGATGTTTCATTTGATTTTGTTTCATTTTTCCCTTTTTATTTTATTTTTTGGCCCACAGTCCAAAAATTGCTTTGTTATTAAGTCAGTTTTGACAACGGAACCCTTGTCCACATCTGACCTTGACTAATAACGTGTGTGTGTGTGTGTGTGTGTGTGTGTGTGTGTGTGTGTGTGTGTGTGTTTGAGTGTGTGTGAGAGAGAGAGAGAGAGAGAGAAAGAGTGCAGAAACAAGTGATTTATTTTTCTAATAGGCCCATTTCTACTCTTTACTTACTTGGTTTTGTGTACTATGGGTACATTTTACAGTT
>NW_024621306.1:0-2808 GCF_008729295.1 Plectropomus leopardus | reverse complement strand
AGAGACACAGTGAGTCGCAGAGCTTCAGTGTCAGGTGAGAGAGACACTCCGTCACAGAGCTTCAGTGTCAGGTGAGAGAGACACTGCGTCACAGAGCTTCAGTGTCAGGTGAGAGACACACAGTGAGTCGCAGAGCTTCAGTGTCAGATGAGAGAGCGCCTGGTGTGCCTCTGACTGCTTGACAGCAGTTGTGACACTTAATAATTCGCTTGACTGTCTTTAAACTCAAGACAGTCAATCAACACAATAATCTGTGTCCAGTGTTTTGAATTAGTCTGTTAAATTTCCTTGTGCATCTGAAATGATGTGTCTTCACTAAACTCACCTGCTCTGTGCTACACGACAAAATATTTGAAAGCGTAAGACAAAAACCAAATATCTACCTCATTAACAAATAGCTAAATATTTGGGTCCAGCCCTGGTTATCATCCAGTATTGGGCACCAATACCTAGCAGAATAACTGCAGGATCAGCACGAGAACAAAGCAAAACTTTCAGGAAGCAGCCGTCACTTTAACTGTTTAAAGTGACTGCAGATCATCTCCATAAAATCCACAAAGAGCCAAACTGAAACATTTCCGCTCAACCAAAGACAGACTGTTCAAGAAAGAAGCATCACTTAGAAATCTGCTGCTGATCAATGTGTCTGAATATTGTCATGAAGGATGGATCATGCAAATACAGAGACACAAAAACATAATCATTCGTATATTAAAAAACATCAAGTACGATCAAAGCTGCTGGACGTTGAAGAAGTCAAGATTCTGAGTGTTTTTATTAAACCAGGGTCCATGTTAACTCTTTAAAACCCGAGCACGTTGGATGATTCCTTGCCATAACAAGAGAAGGGAGAGGATTAATTGAACAGCACATGGCCCAAAAAATAGCAAAATATTTGTGAAAAATTTTTTTTTTTTTAAAAATATATTTAAATACATTTTCAGAAAATAAGCAAAATACCTAAAAAAGTGCAGATTTTTTTTCCTGTAATATAATTGTAAACATATAATTACAATAATCATAAATATAGTTTAGGACATTTTTCCCTAGTTTTTGATCATTTTTAATAAACTGCTCCCTTTTTCAGGTCACTGTATTTGCCTTCTTTTACTATTTTCATGCAATTTGTTGGTCATTTCTTGCCATGTTGTTTTTGAAAGAAATTGTTTTTGCAGAAAATCTGCTCAGGTTTTAAGGGGTTAAATGCTCACCAGCTCTTATTTTGCGGATGTGAGACTGCTCTGCTGCTGGAGTGTGTGACTGCAGGATTACATAAAACCATCTTTATGCCTGCTGCTTCTTTACCGCCTCACGCACATGTAGTCAGGGCTGAATAACCATGAGACGTGCTGAGAGATCAGCTCAGCCTGCAGGTATCAGCGCCGCCCGCCGCCGCCGTGATTCACTCATCGCTCCACATCACTGTGAAGACGAGCGCGGCCTGAGAAGAGACGACTAAACCTCGAGAAAACTCATCCCACCTCTGTGGACTGACAGCGACCAGCTCTTCTTCACAATAATTCAGTTTCACTTGATTTTTTACCTTTAAAACTCGAGTAAATTGGCTTGATTTCTTTCAAAAACATGGGAAGAAATGGCCCAAAAAATTCGTGAAAAGTTCTAACAAAATTACCTGAAAATAACTAAATATCATTTAATATTAAATGCTAATTAAATGCTGTTTCTTCTCTATAAGAGAATTATAAATCTAGCTTTTTGGACAATGTCCCTTTTTTTAATCATATCTAATAAAATCAAATTATCCAATGTTCAAAAATCCTAGAAATGTCCTTAAATTCTAGAAATGTCTTAAAATCATAGAAATGTCCTAAAATTGAAGAAATGTCCTAAAATCAGAGAAACGCCCTGTAATCTTTGAAATGTCCTAAAAACAGAGAAATGTCCTGAAATCTGAGATAAAAATAAATAAATAAAATCCTGGAAATCTTTTAAAATCCCGGAAACAAACTAAAATCCAAGAAATGTTCTTAAATCCAAGAAATGCCATAAAATCCTGAAAAAAAAAATCCTAAAATCCTACAAATGTCTTAAAATTTGAGAAACATCTGAAAAACCGAGTTGCACGTCTGGGGCCGCTGCGATGGGCCCCTGGCTTCCTGTCAGGGTGAAAAAGTGGCCCCTGCGTTGCAGAAACGTTGCATGTGTGAATAACAGTCGTGACAGACGGCTGACGGAGAACATTTACTGTAGCCGCACAGACGTGACTGCGTTTGTGTTTAACACGTGATCATCACGTGAACACACACACGTGCTGAAAATGTGAGTTTCTGATCCTGTTTTTTTTGGAATCGTCTCGTCGCCAGCGAAGCGTCGCGGCGTCGCTGACAGACTGAACGAGTTTGACCTGACGTGAAAAACTGTGATTAAACTGCAGCTTTCAGCTGTGGAGTCACATGACGCGCGAACACTTTGATGCTGTTAAAAACTAATCCTCCACATCTAATCACTGTGTTTCTGCGCCCGAGGCTGACGAGCACCGCACACTCATCACATCGCCGAGCGGCCGCGCTCCTCGTGTCCGTGAACGCACCGCGGGAATGTAGGCCTACGCTCCCCGCAGAAAAAACCAGGTCAGCGCCTTTAATTACTGTCGTGTATTTGAGTCCTCGTCTCTGCTCTCTGGGACCGAGAGCAGAGACGGACGAGGACGAGGAGACGCATCTTCATCGCTGTGATCATCAGCTGCTTCCTGTCAGTCTGTCAGCACCTGCTGCCTTTAGGTTCACACTTAAAACAGCCAGATTTTAACCTCAGGACCCTCTCAAACCCTTTAACACCTGGACCATC
>NW_024621305.1:0-3366 GCF_008729295.1 Plectropomus leopardus | reverse complement strand
GCATGCACTAGCATGTCATTCTCATATGCTAATTACCTAAAACTGAAAACTCACACTCACAATTATCTTAACTAGGCATCTATTCTATTTAGCACACCAACAGATTTACAAAAGACAAATAAGCTGATGTCAATAAACTGATCAAATATACACTACAGAGCATAGAAAAGTAAAGGGTTTTTTTCAAAACAAGTGAAATGTTGCATAATTGTGCTGTTTTTTCAGAGGGAAAAAAAACAACACTGCAAGACTCAACTAGAATACTAGTAAGAACTTATTTTAATTTACTGACTCCTACTTGTCTAGACTGCTAAAACAAGTGGGACTGATGTTGAAACTCTATATATTCCAAATACTAATAGATTCTCTCAGTGTCAAATCTACAGGACTTATTATGATGAAATTCTTTAAAATTCTACTGCAGTTTAATAGTAGGTATTGTTTCCTGTTTTGAATAAATGAATACACCACAGCTCTATCTGAGGCCCAACCGACATGTCATTAATATCCATAAACGTCAGGGTCTTTAGTCATTCGACATTGTCTCTCTATTCTCCACTGGAAAAACAGAATGGGACGTGGACAAAAGCTGCTGTTTTTGTCTTGTGTGGGCCAAGATAAAGCACCCAGTGAAAAGGTTGCCATCCATCTTTATCCGCCTGGCATGTTCTTTAGTTACTTCCGCTCTCAATGTAGCCTGTGTTTTTTTCTGCTCTCCTCGTGTGTGTATATGTGTGTGTGTGTGTGTGTGTAAATGTGTTAAAAGTGGCACTGGGGTTAATGAAGTGCATCCACCTCGCATCCTCCCCAAAACGACAGAGACTTCATTAAGCAGTCGACTGACTTGACTGGCTTTCTGTCCTGGTGCACGCATATATAAAAACACACACACACACACACACACAGACACACAGACACCTGAGGATTGCATTCATAGCTGTTCACACAGGACAATGATAGATGTGTGTGCATAGACATATTCAATTAGACTTGCCACAATAACCCTGATGCAAAATTCAATACATTTCCGTTTCCTCAGCTAACCTAGATACTAACTGGAATTACTGCCTATGTGAACCAGTCAAGTTGCAGTAACAGTTTACATCCATGTCTGTCCAGACTCATATGTAGCCATGACATTAGACAATACTTCAGGTGTGGATGTTGCTGCAAAGAAGCTACAAATACTTAAACATGAATGCTCCACATACTGTACATCTTCAGCCCAGCACCACAGACAATTTTTTCAGTCTGCACAGTTTTACTGTAAACACCCAAGATTAGTGTCAACAATTTAGTGTCTATAACCAAATGTCTCCCTGTCTGTTCCTCAGTTATGGTATTTCATACTAAATGTGTTTTGCTGAAGACTTTGATGTCACCAGTAAGTTTTGAACTTTGACCTTTTGGAGATAAAATGTCAACACCTTATCATTTTATCCTATGAGACATTTGAGTGAGACTGTTTTCATATTAGCAAATAAATTTTTGAGTTACGGCCAAAAACATGTTTTGTGAGGTCGCAGTGACCTCTGACCACCAAAATATAATCAGTTCATTTTTGAGCCTAAGAGGATGTTGGTGCCAAATTTGAGATAAAACTCTCAAAGTTTTCTAAAGATACCACTTTCACGAGAATGAGACAGACAAAAGGTCACTGTGAACTTTGACAACCGAAGTAGAAAAAATTCATTGTTCGGTCCAAGTGGATGTTTGTCCCACAGTTGAAGAATTTTTTCTTTTTTTTTAAGGTGATGTTGAAATACGGCTTTAATCAAAAAAAGACAGACAAGGTCACAGTCACATCAACCTTTGACCACAAAAATATAATCAGTTCATTGTTGAGGCCAAGTGGACGTTTATGCCAGATTTGAAGATAATCCCTTGAGGCGTTCTTGAGATATCCCTTTCATAAGAATGGGATGGACAGACAGAGGGACGGACGGATCAACAACCTGAAAGCATAATGTCTCTGGCCATGGCTATCACCAGCATGGAAGCATACAACTGTTCTTGACATGTTTATTATTTATTTTGGTCTCAAAAGTTGAACAGAGCAACACCAGCGATTGCTCTTTATGCTGTCAAACCTTTCTATTCCCTGACTGTCCTTGTTTGGAGGTAATCTTCCTAAATGGTACGATTTCAATGACCAGTGGGGGTATGTCCAGTTCTCACTCTCTCTTTACTTTCTCATCAGTTCGATGGATCAGTCTGACTACAACTATGCCAAAAAAGTAGGGGAGGGAATCATGTCAATATCAACATGTACTGACACCCTGTATCTCTTTTCCTCTTCCTCATCTGTCTTCCTTTCACCCCTGTCCTTTTCACTTTCACCCCTTCCTCTTTCACTCCACATCCTTTCATCTCAACCTCCCACGCATTTCAGGTCACAGGGGAAGCAATCGTCTTAAGTGTTCTGGCTGACAATGAGAGCTGATGAGAAACCTTCCTGAGAGTGTTGGCTGGCTAAGGTAAGCTCCTGATCGGCCCTGTGCTGCATAAAAATGCAGGAAGCTCATCTGCACTTTCTCTTTTCCTCCTTCTTATTCCACAAAGCTCCACCTGATTATAAATCCCTGAGCAAGATAAATAAAACTCACTTCTTCACCCTAAAAATAAACAAAACTCCACTTAAACTGCAAAGGAAGAGCCAATTTGCCTACTTAAGGGTTGATCTATGTTCTCACAAAATGTCTTTATTGGCATAAAACCATCCAAAGAAATAATGGATCTCAATTCTCTTTAAGTTTTCTGAAATTGTTCCACTGAATTTACAGTTTAATCCAAAAACAGGTCATGTGGATAAGGTCATAGTCTATATCAATGTCAACATACATCTGTCACTCTAATCTCTTTCCTACCACCTTTGAAGAGCAGGTCATTACATGTGATAGAAAATATCAGCCACAAAGGCGTGACATCGCTGACTCGGCACACCTTTTCCGTAATCCTTTAGAATGAAATGGTTCAGCCATTTCCTTTAAAATAAATGGTGACAGAGGTTGCCGCAAGCAGGAGAATCCACAAAACCCAATCTAAGAAGGTGTAAGGGAACTTTCCTCCAACAGCTGGTGAGCATATTGGCTTTCAGATCATTTATTTGTTTGATTTGACATTAACAGTCCTCATTCAACCATCCAAACCAGCTGTCAGAATTCCAAACCACCACAAGCAGGAATCTTTAGCTACGCAAACTGCTAAGAGCATGACTTCACCCATAGACAAGTCCCTGCACGGCCCAGTCCCTCAACACTGAAGGAACCTGCAAGCATTAGACATGAATAATACCTCCATTGGCAACTGAGGTCAACGGAGCAGAGCGAGAGATTCACCAAATTAGAGTGTGTGTGAGAGTTAAGG
>NW_024621304.1:0-3880 GCF_008729295.1 Plectropomus leopardus | reverse complement strand
GCTCAGACCCTGACCATCGCCTGGAGCACCAGCATACTGCGACAGAGTCTCAAAGCGGTTGGAGAGCAGGAGTGGAGGCGAGGTGGTTCCAGCCAAGGTCCTCGTTCGGCCACGGCTAACCACTTCAGCCCATGAGCGCTGGAGGCGGGGGGTGGAGCAGAAGGATGGCCGCGGACTGGTGGGATCCCAGGGCACCGTGTCTTGGAGGGCCGCTGAATACGAGGAGATCCGGAGACATTGCTCGTGGGCGATGGTCATACACTGGTCCAGCTGGGCTTCCTTACTCCTCAGTTCCTCGGAGAGCCGGCGGACATCATTCAACAGGTCAGCAATCTTTTTTTCCGCTTTCCTTAGTTGGAGATGATGGTCTTCAGGGGACATGGCGGTAGCCATGTAGCTTAGCTTAGGTTAGCTAAGTAGCTCGCGATAAACAGAGGGGCAAAACCGGGTTTTTCCCAAACTCCAGGTCACTTCTGTTTAGTTTGTCGTCTGTGTTCGTCTGCGTTTGTGCCACCAGAGCAGTTGGTTTGTCCGCAGAAGTTGTGCGAGTTTAAAAGCTTAAAAGTTTATTGCATTACATAACTCTTAAAAACTGAGCAGATCAACTGACAACACAATTCCAAAGTTCCTCTGTGAAATCATAGACTGTCACTTCCCAAAATCCCTCATATGTGGCCGCTTCCATGTATAAGTGGCTTGCCTTTCCATTATCACTCGCATAATATGCCCATGCTGCCTTGAATTGGAAATAATGACGGCTAGTTCGGTGGCTGCAATAAAAATAAACTTGCCAATGTTTTGAAGATGCATCACCACACTGTTTGGAATGTTATCACCAGAGGAGAAGTCACAGAACATCAATCAGTGGAAATGAAGTCATCTCGCAATTGTGGTTTATTGATTTGATATCGCTTAAGTTTTGCTCAAATCTGAAATGGAAAACTGCCCTCTGAGAAGTTTAAGTGAGTACTGCAGATAAATAAAAATCATTAAATTCTGCAATCTCATTTTCCAGGCCTGGAAAAATCATGAAATTAGTAAAATCCTGGGTCCCTTCAAAGTCACAGAAAAGTTTTGAAATTTTGTTGGAACCCTGTGTTTATTTTAATGTTATAGCTAACGCTAACTTAAAGTAAAAAGTCCAAAGAGGTAATGTAGCTACTTTACAAATGAGTCTAGCCTCTCTTTCCTCAAGCATCTATATTCAAGTTTATGTGAGCAAAGTTCTGTTGATATCTAAATGGATCAGCGTGTCTCAGCATGTCGAATGTTACAGTGAAAGTAGAAGTCGCATAACATCACTCAGTGGAAACACAGTCATTTCACAATTGTGTTTTATCGACATTTTGAAAATATCACTTAAGTTTTGCACAAAGTTTTGCATAATTGAAACCTGCCTGTTAATGTTTTTTCTCATCAGTCAACTTGCTAATGATTTGTAATATATGACCACTGCTTCAGGCTGTATTTCCAATCCAATTCTTAGCTTTTCTTTTCAGTTTTCTTGTGCTGTGTTCAGACACCTTTTACAAGTTGTTTAACCCTTTAACACCTGAGCAGTACAGTTTGATTTCTTCCGAAAACGTGAGGGAAAAAAGGAAGTGAGCAAAGCGGCAAAATAGATCCCACAAATTGCAAGAAACTAGTAAAAGGAACAAGGAAATGACCTGAAAATGTTTTTTTAAAGCTTTTTTTTCCCCTTTTTTTCCACATCTTCTTAGGTTCCTTGTTGCTTTCTCCACATATTTTTTTCAAGAAATCAAACCAATTTCATAAGGTTTGGAGGGGTTAAAAAACCAAAAAAAGGAGAAAAGGCGAGAGAAAATTGCCGCGATACTGAACGCAGCCATTAAGAATGATTGGATTAATGAAGTTTTTTGCTCATTAGTGCTCACAAATATGCTTTCAAGTTGCAAAGCCCCTTTTTACTCCTGCAGTAATCCACCCGTGAGAGAGAGCTTGCAGGGACCTCAGTCCACATTGCTCCAAAGGTCAAAATGTCACCTTGGGTTGTGGGGAGAAGTAAACAGGGGTGGAATAAGCCTCCTGTCTTAAGGGGCCCATGCCATAAATCCTTAGAATAAGAGTGCCTCTACATGGTCTGTACAAACTGAAACAAAGGGTCAGGCTTTAATCGCCCGTAATTGAGATCCTGTTGTGTTAGTTTACAGTTATTAGCAAAGCACTGTTGGGGGAAAAAAAAAAGATGACACTGGTAAGAAAATGAAAAATAAATCTCTGCAATTAGAGTAATCAAAAAAAATCATCATGTACAGGTGTAGACTGTTTCAGGGTTTTTAAAAAGGAGTGAGGTTAAAGCAGAGGAATGCCTGGCCTCGGGCGATGAATAGTCATAAATTCATTAGTGAATGCGGATCTGGAAGAATGAATGCTATTGGCGATAAACCAGTTGACCCCATCAACTTGGCAGCTGTCATGACCTCAACCTGTGGAGGTATTAGATGAGGGAGGGCAGAAGGACAATATTTGTTTAAGCTGATAACTAGAGGTTGTGGAGGTTGTGTGTGCGCACATGCATATTTGTGTTTAGTGTCTTGTTTACGACTTTGGGTGCGAGCACATGTGAGTGATCGGTGTCTGCATGAGAGCATGGATTTTCTGCGCTTGTGTAATTATTGATACACGGATGCGAGTGTGTGGCCCCTGAGAACAGCCACGAACAGCAGCACGCTTAACGGCCTCCAGCTCTCACTCATTAACATTCCAGCTGTGGAGATTTTGGCATGCATTGGGAAGCGTGACAAGACAGCTACACATCTCTCGGCCTGCTCTCAACACAGGCTGTCATTTGTCTGCAGAGGTGCAGGCTCCACCGAGCAGATTAAAAACAACCTTCACATCATCTCTGACAGGTCATTTCTCTTCGTGTCCGCCTGCTTGTCACTCACACGTACCGTTATATTGATTTGTTTTTTTTTGTTTTTTCACAGAAAGACATTCTGCTGCTGCTGCTGACTCATCCATCTAGCTACAGGTAAAGAGTTATTTACGCTGATCACTCCCTATCATGCTATTTGCCCCACAGGCAAACAAATCTCATTGCGCTACTTTGGCAGATCCTAATGGATACATCATTTAGAGCAATTATGTGGCTGATATTTTACAGACACGTGATGTGTTTTCGTGGAGCCGTGCAGAAACATTACACGCATTCTAGCCGTTGGTAGGTGTTGGCACAGGCAGACATTCAGGCGGGCAAGCCTTGTATTGTTGCACAAAGTGTTGACACACTGCCGCTGACATTATGGCAACTGTAAAGCTGTGTTGAGAAACAGAAACGCTGTGAGAAGCGTTGCAGCGGGAAAAAAGTAAACGCTCTGATGTAACACACTGCAGGGCTGCACGCATGCACCACAGGAACACTGATTTCCCAAAACACACACACAGAGAGGAGTGACCACACACACAAGTCCAAAGTCAAGACTGACAGGTATCAAGTCAAGTTCCAAGTCAAAACCAGCAAGTCCCAGTTGAGTCCCAATAGGATCAAGGATCAAGTAAATAGGATCAAGTCATTGTTTTTCAAGTCAGGACACCAGAGTTGCTGTTGATAATTTTGTTGTATGTTAACACATAATGACAATAAATCTGATTGACTGACTGAAGGAGATATCAAGTCATGCACTCAAGTCCCAACTCAGACTTACAGGTCTCAAGTCAAGTCCACTGACAAGTCCCAGGTCATGACTCAATTGGACCAAGTCAATGTTTTGCACCTCACAAGGAAGTCTGTTAGTCCCAACTCAAGTCCCTAGTCAGGGCTGACAAATTCAAAGTCACACCCAAATAGGACCAAGTCACAGTCATTAGACCTAAACTTTGAGTTTTGTAACAAGTCATAATGTGCTCTTCACCAAAT
>NW_024621303.1:0-1132 GCF_008729295.1 Plectropomus leopardus | reverse complement strand
TGGAATTTTTTTTAGGTCATTTCTGACTTTGTTGTTTTTTTTTTTACTTATTCATTTTGTTTTTTTTAATTTTTATTATTTGGCAAATTTACAGGTAATTTTCTTGTGTTTGGGTAATTTCTTTTTTGATGCTTGTTACCTTCTTCTCATGTCCCCAAAATAAATGAATAAATAATTAAGGCCAATTTGTCCAGATTTCAAAAGCTCAGATAAATTATTTGAATGTATTTCCATATTTGCTGAGCACCAGATTTGTGTGAAAGTAATTAAAAGTCTGTCCCATAAAGACGCCTGTCCCACATTTAAGCCTGTTGAGGTCAATAATTTAAGCAAATAATAGCCCGGCTATTTATTGAAGTTTTATGTGTGTATAATACGTTTATGAAGGCAGCAGGAGTCGTGTGATATTGTCTGCTCGTCTCGTCCTGCAGCACCGTGAACTGGACCGTGCCTTTCCTGAGCTGGTTGGCGATCGCTGCCTTATGTTCGGCCACATTTCTCCTCTACCTCATTCCTCTCAGATACCTTGTGCTGGCGTGGGGTGAGTCCTGCTTTCAGTGTATGTGCCTAAAACTGAGAATATAAAGAGTATATGTGTTTAAAACTGAGAATATAAAGAGTGTGTGTGTTTAAAACTGAGAATATAAAGAGTGTGTGTGTTTAAAGCTGAGAATATAAACAGTTTTTTTGCCTAAAAGTGAGAATGTAAACAGTATAAACACTCAAAACAGATTTTTTTCTCCTCTGCAGGTGTGAACAAGTTCACCAAGAAGCTGCGTGATCCGTACATGATCGACAACAACGAGCTGCTGGACTTCCTGTCCAGAGTTCCCTCGGACGTTCAGGTGGTGAGTAACTCGCAGACTTTGGTCTGAGCGTCGACGTGAGCTCGACCTGTAATTCAGACCATGTTTTGCAGGAACGCAGCATTAAAACACACATGAAACACAAACACAATCACAGCGGATGCACACAAATATATTTCTATGAAGAAATTAAAAGTTCTGCGCTGTGGACGCAATCACACAGGTGTTTGATAAAAAGTAACGAAAGCCGCAAAACAAAGAATAAACGTGACAAAAATAAAGTGCTGAGGTGTGCAGAGAACCGAGAGTCTGTTTGTAAAGTCTGA
>NW_024621302.1:0-3618 GCF_008729295.1 Plectropomus leopardus | reverse complement strand
TTCAGGAGGTTCTACCAAGAGCCTTTTTATATTTTCCTTTGGTAATCAAGAACCCACCCAGGAGATTCTACCAAGAACCCATTTTTACTCCAAGGGTTTCATCTCGAAATGGTTCTGGGTAGAACCTCAGCCCTTCAGAATGAACTCTTTTGGAACCTTTATTTCTAAGTGCGAGAGAAAAAGGGGAAAAGGAGGGAAAGAGAAAGAAAAGAAAGTTTGACATCTTGCAGAGGAAGAAAAATTAAATGAAAAAGGTAGAATCCTGCAGTTGAGCTGAGCTCAGATCCAGTGACGGCGGGCTAATCTGTTTTGTTTGTCAATCAGAGTTCCTAATGCACTCTCATCATCTTTCTCCTCCCATCAAATCTTCTTCTCTGCTGTCTTAATCCGCCCAGCCCTGCCAAGATGCCTGTATACTCCAATCCTATATAAACTGACAATCCTTACTTTAAGGAGTCACAACAGTTTAGAAGCTTTGTGTTTCTCCACTAGAATATTTATCTAAACACATACACACACACACACACACACACACACACACACACACACACATATATGCAGTGCCTTGCCAAGATCCTATATATCTGTCATCCACACATGGATGCAGCCCTCTGAAAGAAGAGTTCAGTGACAAGGTTCTGATTGCATTTTTATGCTTTAAGATGTGTTTTCTGCCTATCTGCTACACACACACACACACACACACACACCTGACAAACAATTAGCTACCCCTTTTTTATTTACCTTTATTAGATAAAAGGCATTAAGGAATCTTATCTATTACTTGGATTCACCTTGCACATCTATTCATTGAAAGACAAACTGTTCTGACTGTTTTATAGCCTTAAGTGTTCCCTGCAGATCTGCTGTTTTTCTTCATCTTAATGGAACACTAAAATCTCTCCAAATAATGCTTTTTTTTCAGAACAGGTGGCTGTCTTAGAAGCAGCCCAGAGGAAGGTATGTGAAACAGATGTTTGCTGAGGTGGGCTCCACTGGAGCAACTGGACTCCATATGTGTCTCTGAACACAAACAGAAAGGTGTCTTCACACATCTCTCCATGTTTTTGGTGAAAAAAGGTTGTTGTTTCAAATTTTTCTTTGAAGGAAATACATCACGTCATGTATATTCTTTGGTGATAATATGAATGAAAGCTCTTGTAGATCCACTGCTGAGGGCACCATACCGCAGTAACTTTTATAGTGACACCAGCTGCTCCAATGAGGCAGAAAAAGTCAAATTACTTACGTCACATTTATCGGGACACTTCATTTTGTTCAGAGTCTATGTGTGATCACTGCAAAATGTGGTCCACGTGACACCTATTGTAGAGGGAAGCAGGCTAGGGTGGTAAGTAATATTTCATATCTTTGTACCTTCCTGAAATTTTACTGTCACAGGGTATATAATGGCAGAAGTGTGTGGCATTAAAAACCCGTCTGAAAGTGATGTTTTTTTCTACAGTTTACCATGTGCCTCCTTCCCTTAACCACAACCATCTGTGCCAGCATGTGCATTTGTTGATATACCGGCATTGGTTGCCATGTGCTGTTGTTGCCTAAACATAAACACCTGCAGCATCATCTCACCATGTGCTTTTCATCATAGAAGCATCATGCCCCGGCATGTCAGCAGCAGATTCAGATGGATACCTAAAATATGTAGAGGTCTACAATAACATGCGACAGTGTAAGATAAGAAAATATTGGGAGATACCACTTCTATGATGTATTCCACATTGTGCTTAAATGAGGTAAATAAAAAGGTATTTCAAGGGGAAACAAGGTTGTTTTGTAGCTATTATTTTTATTTGTAAAAATCGAGCAGTGGGACCTGTGTGACCTAAAACAATGAGGAAGTAAAGCCAATGTCAGCAAAACACAAGGATTAAAAAAAGGTCTATTGATTTAATACAGAAGCTACCTGAAAAGATGGATAAGCATGTCCAGGATTAGAAATCTGTAAAACTTTCAGGGATTGTTTATACAATAGATTGATAGATAGATAGCCTTTATGGAAATTACTTCATACAGCAGCTACATTCACAATCAAAAACAATGAATGGAGACATCGAAACAGAGAACATACACATCTGCATCTCATATGAGAAAGCATGATTATATGTAATGTATAAGGATATAAAAAAAACACTGTAATGTGGCTTCTCTAACATTATAAAAAAGTATATACACATATAAATTTAAATAAATATAAAAAGCAGGGGTGCCCGGTGGCTCAGTGGGTAGAGTGTGTGCCCCAGGTACAGAGGCTGTGTCCTCGCCGCAGCAGCAGCGAGTTCGATTCCAGCTCTTCCCCTTTCACACTTAAGCTGTCCTATCGAATAAAGGCATTAAAAGTCCCCAAAAATAATCTTTAAAAATAAACAGAAAAAGTATATCTCAACAGGTAGACTGGAAGGACTTCCTAACTCCCTACATTGTTCAGTCCTGCACGTTGGCTGTATCAGCCTATGGCTAGCATGAAGTGGGGTTTGTGGGGTTGGTCATTTAGGTTAGCTTAGGAACAGTACAAATGTTATTTCTCCACTGCTTCAAACAAAACAACACATTCTGTTATCTTTGGGGTGTTATGTTTAAAGTCTCTAAATTAATAGTTGACATAATTTCTTTGCTGCATATAATGACTTTTCCTAATTTAATGGGGATAACTTCGTAAAATTAAATAATCATATGTTTTCAATTTTTGTATGCATCTGTGCTCTTTCGGGTGAATTTAACTCGAGGCCCTAATCTAGCTAACCATACCTGTAGTAGTGCAAGAACCACAGATAATTCCTGCAACATGGGGGAGGGGAAAACTACCCACAAGAACTTTAATATTTCCCAAATATGTCAGCCGTAAATTAGTCCCACTTTGATAGCACTTTTGGCATGAGATTGTGACATGAAAAGCCACCTATCACGTGCACATGAAACGCCACTAAACGGTGTCAGGTGAGAACGTGGACCTGGGTGCACGAATTGTGAGAGGGTCTCTACGGAGGGAGAGCGTCTTTCCTGATCACTGTGATCTGCTGGCATTTCCTGGCAATATTTTCTATGAGTGCTATCAATGTTCAGCTAGGGAATATGTTATCTATGCAATCCGCTGAAGCCATATGTAAAGAATGCCACAAAAAGGAGCCATGTACTTACAGTTGTGCAATGTTTTTTGCCACACGAACTTGCATGCTTTCAGTTGGTGATGCAGAAAATCTGAGAAAGAACACTGTATGCTGTGCTATTCGCAAGGTTGCAGTTGCTCTTACTGAACTACTGAACATTTTTGTAATGTTCCCTGACCATTTACCCACACTGTCAGTGAAAGAGGCCTTCTATAAAATTGCAGGTAACATAAATTAATAAGTTACTATATCTAGCTAAGAATCCCTTGTTCTAGCATGTGAAATATAATGTATTGAATTCCCTCATAGGATTCTCTAGAGTCATAAGTGCTATTGATTGAAACCCACGTGCTGTGGTTTGTGCTATTTGGCACAAATTGTTTACTGGTGGATGGTGGCACATGCAGTAGCATGTGGATGCGGGTACACTAAGGTCTTGTATTAGTTTGCACAAGTGTCAGAAATAAACTGTGTATATATATATATATATATA
>NW_024621301.1:0-1249 GCF_008729295.1 Plectropomus leopardus | reverse complement strand
GAATCAAATAAAGGGTGATTCTGCCAGTTTTCTTGCTCGGCTCGGCCACTTTATGTCGGAGGTCTAAGATGGGCTCGTGGAGGCCGTCCTCCAGTAGGATGGACACCGTGGCGGTGGAGGACTGGACCGGTTCCCCGTCGTCCCTGATCTCTATGAGCAGCCTCTGAGAGGAGTCGTCCTGCTCGGACACAGCGCGTTTAGTCCTCACCTCCCCTGTGTACAGATTGACAGTGAACAGAGAGGCGTCTGTGGCCTCCGCCACTTTGTAGGAGATCCAGGCGTTATGGCCCGAGTCAGCGTCCACGGCCGTCACCTTGGTAACCAGGTGACCCGCTTTAGCGGAGCGGGGCATCCTCTGATGAGAGAGGGAGCCCATGGCGGAGGAGGGGTAAATAACAGCGGGGGCGTTGTCGTTCTGGTCCAGGATAAAAACATGGACAGTGGCGTTGCTGCTGAGAGACGGGGAGCCCTGATCCTTTGCCTGAACCTGAATCTGAAACACCTTCAGTTTCTCATAGTCAAACGAGTGCATGCTGTAGATGCTGCCGTTATCTGAGTTAATGTAAACATAAGAAGAGACAGAAACGTCCTGCACTTTAGAGTCCAGTATAGAGTAAGAGATTTTAGCGTTTTCACCGAAATCCAGGTCAGACGCTGATACTGAGTACAGTATAGAGCCTGGGACCCCATTCTCTTTTAAATACACATTATAGGAGGACTGAGTGAATATAGGAGGGTTGTCATTCACATCAGTGATGCTGACAGGTATCATTTTCTTACTGGACAGAGGAGGAGAACCTGAATCAGTGGCTGTTATCTCAATATTATACTCCGAGAAGCGTTCTCTGTCTAATAAACTACTGGTAACCAGTGCGTAGTTATTAGAAAATGATGGTTTTAAACTGAAGGGCGAACCTTTAGCAACACTTAACGTCACTTTACCGTTATCACCAGAGTCAAGGTCTCGGGCACTGATTAAGGCTACAACTGTGCCTCTTGGGGCATCCTCACGCACTGGGTTTGGGTTTGAAGTGAGCACTATCTCTGGGGCATTGTCATTAATGTCTATTAACACAACTTGTACACGACAGTGGCCCTCCATCGCAGGAACTCCTTTATCTTTTGCAGTAATATCGATTTCATGTATTGGATTGCTTTCATAATCTAACGACCCAACCAGGGAAATCTCTCCTGTACCCGAATGTAAATGAAAAATGGACAACAATGCCTGCGGTGTGTGCTCAGCAAA
>NW_024621300.1:0-1265 GCF_008729295.1 Plectropomus leopardus | reverse complement strand
TTAAGGATTTTTCAGACATTTCTAAGATTTTAGGATGTGCCAGATTTTAGGATCTTTGTAGGATTTTGGGACAGTTCTCGGATTTCAGGACATTTCTATGATTTTTTTATTATTAGAGGATTATTTCTTTGATTTTAAGACGTGATTTGTTTGATTGACATTTCTGTGATTTTTAGGAAAATGAAATAAATTAAACATTTGTTTCTAATTCTGTTCAGAATGTATTATTATTTTTAATAAATATGTATTTTAAACAGCTATAATGTAATAATGAAAAAGAACCAGTGAAGAGTATTGATTGTTGTTTCAGTGAATGTTTATGGTCTTTAAAATTTGCCTGGAAAAGTCCTGGAAATTTATCGGTAAAAATGTGTTTGAACTCTGAAAAACAGCAGAAATAAGTTGCGCAATTGTTGAATCAGAAGTTGATGTTCCTCTGAATTGTGTGTCAGCGCTTTTCCCAGCCTGACGGAAATAAATCAGGGCGGTGTGGGATATTTCCAGCCCGAAGGTCGAGGTCAAAACACACCAGCAGTCTGTTTTCATGTTTCTCACTGTGGCTGTTTGGTTATTTCAGACACATCTGGTTTTTAGCATTTTACACTGAGTTTAACAGATGCTGCAGCAGCAGAGGTCAGATGTGGGACTGATGTCCTCTGTGAGCCTGATTGACGAGTTTCGGTGTTTTAATTTGTAATTTATCTCTTTTTTGCCCTCTGAGCTTCGGGCCTTTAATGAGATGGAAGTGTAATAACGTCGTTCCTTTAACAAGGCCAGTTAACGACGACATCCACTAAGCTCTGTTTGATTCTCCCATAAAAGCCCTAAATCAGAGCCAGACGGCCTGGACCCGGTCCAGATCCAGAGACAGAGAGACGTCCCTCTGCTCCTCTTTCTCTCCGCTCCATCATTACTTCCTTTTAAAAAATACTTCATCCCCACAGCCACAAGTTTTTTTTGCTCGTTTGACCTTTGGCACTAAAGCTTCGAATCGCACCGAAAGATAACGGAAAACATTTGTGACCATGGAAACCGAGACATTTATAGAACAAAGCACTTTGCAAAGTGTCACATGCAAGGATTTTAGGATGTTTGTGTGATTTTAGGAATTTTTTTTTTACCATTTTTGGATGTTTCTAGGATTTTAGAATGTTTCTCAGACCTGTTGGACTGATGTGTGTAATCTGTGTCCCCTCAGAGCCAGTATGTTGGGCCTGCTGGACTGATGTGTGTCCCCTCAGAGTCCGTATGTTAGGACTGTTGGA
>NW_024621299.1:0-3699 GCF_008729295.1 Plectropomus leopardus | reverse complement strand
GTGTGTGTGTGTGTGTGTGTGTGTGTGTGTGTGTGTGTGTGTGGGCGGTGAGTGTAAAGGCAGATAAGAGGTCGTCCTCTCGGGAACATAAAGCTCCTCCAGGACATTTTCTCTCACTTCATCTGATCTTTGCATGTTGTAAACAGCACGTCAGGCAGAAAAAACACGATGCAGTTTGATGGTGACGAACTTTCACACAGTAGAAGAAGAAGAAGAAGAGGAGCTGCGGTCGTGTAAACTGATGATATCTGTATTTATATATTTTGTTGATATTTATGAGACTGTTTCTCTCCACAGATAGAAAATAATTAACTTTGTAAATGACCCTAAAGATGCCATTTGTCTTGTGTGACACGTTATCACGATTGGCTGCGGTGCGTAATGTTGGAGTGAATATTAAAGTGATAATGCATCGCCTGCGCTGTGATTCTGTGACATGTGCCCGCAGACACATTTCTTATTCATTACTTCCTCATAACTGCCATCGACACAAAGACAAAACACTAAATCATCATTCGCTGGAACAAAACTGCAATTTTTCATCTAAATGATGTGACCGACCACAAACCGAATCCAGTTTCAAAGTTTAATCACATAAACTTAAACTTTTTTTTAGTTTTTCTTAAATTTTTCATCTAAATGTTTTGCAAAAACACAAACTGAATCCAATTTCAAAGTTTAATCCAATAAACTAAAACTTTTTTTTAGTTTTTATTCAATTTTTCATCTAAATGTTGTGTTGCAAACACACAAACTGAATCCAATTTTAAAGTGAAATCACATTAACTCAAACTATTTTTAGTGAAAACTTTTTGTGTTATTATCCCCACAAACAGCATAACAAACATTCACATTTAAGAATCCACTGAAAATGCAACTGTGACTCGCTGAAACACAACCAGTTTGTTTGTTGTTTGTTTGTTGTTTGTTGTTTGCTGTTGGGCTGTATGTTGGTGGTCAGGCTGCAGGTACAGAGCAGATCTGTTCTCACTTTGTTACATCAGTTTTCGGCTGAAGAGCTAACTAATATGACGGATGAATAAATAATAATAAATGAGATCCTGGGCTGAATTAAATGTCCTGTTTTTTACATTCAAAGCTTGTTTGAAGGTTCTGAATGAAGCTTAAAAATACACGTCCTCATATTTTTACAAACTGGTTTCAGTCTGAAAGGTTTTCAAATTATAAATCCTCAAAGTGAGATTTCACGCAAAAATAATAAAAAGCGCGTTAAGTGTCCTCTCACCGGACCGTCACGCTGCCGTCTCTCAGATGTGATTGCTGTCAGTTATTAAAGGTAAACTGTTTCACTTCTGTAGGTTTTTACTGTAAACTCATCAACTAAAATCCAAATTGAGACGATCAACAGCTGTTTTGTGTCTTCACAAACTAAATCTGCAAATAAAATAAGCCAGCTGGTGTGAGAAGCAATTTTTCACCTCGCAAAAGGTGAAAAATAAGAACTGTAAGTTGAGATATCTAATGTTGCGCCTGCTTGTTTTTCTTTCTTTAACCTCACACAGTTTCACAGTTTTACACTTTCACAGTTCTACATCGACACAAACAAACACGTGCGGCCCGAATCTGCTCGTCTGATCTCACGAGGGTGAACAGGTGAAACAAACGCCGTCTTATCCGTTCTGCAAAAAAAAAAGTTTTGTTTCCTGTACATCCTGATCATTTTGCTAAATCTATTTTTTTGTTATTCTTCTTCCCCAGCTGCTGTTTGTGTTTACTAGAATTAACTTTAAGATTTTTGTCAGTTATATTAGTTTTTTCGGTAATTATTTGTGTTTTTTGACATTTTAATTAATCTTAATAAAAAACTTTTTACTATGCACAATACCAGGTATTTTAGGCCGGAACATCTTTTTATACCATAACATAACACGTTTATGGTTTGAGGAAATGTACAACGTGTTTTGTGGTGACTGAGTTTCTCCAAACAACATTTTAAAGTATAAAAACTTAAAAAGACCCTTAAAACTCACAAACAAAATAAAGTTTTTGAAACCAGCTGAATTACCACGCGCCCAAACAGCAACTCTGACGTTAACCACGCTCTCTAACAACTCTACACTTTGACACTGGGAGCTGACCAGTGAAACCAGTCTGCTGTGTGGGACTGAGCAGCTCAGGAGCTCGTTTGCTGGAGGGAAAAGTTTCCGCAGCTCATATCTGACGTGTTTGTGTGCGAGAATCATTTATAAGCAGCAATCTTGAACTTTGGCTTTTAAAATCTTCTAAACTGATTAGATAAAATATTCCTCCCACATCATCTTTACTCTCTGATTATAAACCTCATGCTTCTCTAACAATGTGCTCCCATGACTCACGAGCACGACTTCACTTTGAGAAAATGGTTTCAGCGTTTCTGTGTTTAGTATCACGTATGAAACTCTAAAAACACCCAGAAGATCCAAATTTTCTGTCTCTGAAACAGCCTCTTTTAGTCCTGTTATTCCAGCAGAAATCACATTTATATCTCATGAAAAAAAACACCCACTATTTGTGTGAATATTCTGGCAGGAGATGCAGCGATGTCTCAGTGAAAAACAAGTGCTCAAACATCATCAGCAGATTAACCCTTTCACACCTGGATCAACATCAATCTGAGAAAATTAATTGGATTTCTTTTAAAAAAATATTGAAAAAAAAAAAACATAATGAGCAACTTGGCAAAAAGTGTCCGGCAGGAAACTTTGCAAGAAATTTGATATATCCAAAAACAGGGATAAATGCCCAGAAAATCACATTTTTGTTCCTTATCTTAATTTTCTAGTAACTTTAAAGTCTATTTTTTGAAAATGTTGTTTGGCTTATTTTCAGGTAATTTTCTTGTAACTTTTAATTTTTTTCTTGCAAATGTCTGGGCCATCTCGTGGTAAGTTGCTCGTCTTTTCATCCGATCAGATCAGATATAATAAATACTTTATACTTATATCTCATTTTACTAATTAAAGTTACAAACTGCGGAAACTTTTTCAATGCAGGACTTTTACAGTAAATTTCTGTGCAGTAAACTTTCTCTCTGATGTTGCCGTCGTGTGACACTTCTGAGGCGTAAATACAAGGAGGACAGCAGCCGTATGGCTTTTTATAAGTGTTGCCGCGGTGACCTTTGAGAGCAGGACTTCATTAGAGGAGACGACAGGCGACGGGCGGCTGGCAGCTGTACGGCTCAGCGGTAATCACACCAAAGCATCGCACTATATTTGGGCTACGGATAGCCAGAGCACGGGCTGACAGGCAGACAGACTGCATGTGCATGCAGGCATGTAATGACTTGGACACACACACACTCAAAAACACACACACAGCGTGCTGCAGATGTGTGTGTGTTTGTGTCTCAGTCTAAATGTAGAAAGATGATTTGCGTCTGATCAGCGATTATTTACTTATTCAACTGAATTCACTTCAAGAAACATTAACTGCCATCAACAATCAGCTGCAGGACACTGTGCATTATGGTAAATATATTCTAACCCAAATTACTGTTTAGGGACTGTTGTCAGTCAGTTGGGGAAAAAGCATGATCCTGCCTCTGCCATAAATGAGCTGTTAGATTTTTAAAAACTACGTTTTTACACATTTTCAGCTATGATAAATAGTATGATTGGCATGTTTTCTACAAAAATTGCAAAAATTAAAAAATAAATTAAAAATAATCACCAAAAATAAAAAATGAAGATAACCAAA
>NW_024621298.1:0-2608 GCF_008729295.1 Plectropomus leopardus | reverse complement strand
AGTTGCAATTTGAAATCAACTTGCTCAGGTTTCAAAGGGTTAACAAATCATATTCAATGCACTCCAAAGCATAACGCTGACACAATGATATTGGAATTGGATGTGAAATGGACTGTTTATTTTCATATTTGCAGACAACGTGCCAAACTGAAATGGCAAACAGGTTTTTGTTTGTTTGTTTTTTACTTGAATTTAAATTAATGTGCTGCTTTTCCAGATGACCATAAAAAGGTCATTTCCATCTTGTGAAATTAGCTTAAATAATTCATTCAGTTTTGTTTTGAGAATAACTCTTAAACCTGTGTTTTAATCTGTCATACATCATGCATCTGGCTCTTGGATTCAATGTTTTGTCAGTAAAGGAAAGTGTACAGAAAATGAGGAATTTGCTCTAACTGGAGAATTGTTCAAACAAAAAATGAGGTGCTGTCATAAACAGGGTTAATTATTCTCCATTAATTTTCCACAGGTGCTCAAGTTGTCTTGCATCGAACTGGTGTATCATGAATAGGACGTGACAGACTCCCTCCTTCCCTCTGCTCATAACTCTTAAACGCTGCTTTTTATGTTTTGTTTGCCTTAAGAAATATATATTTCTATATCTGTCTTTTTTCCATCACCTAGGACATTGTTTGAGGCTGTTCTGAAAGCACACTTTGGTTTTCTGGTTAGCCCTTGCTGTGTGTGTGTGTGTGTGTGTGTGTGTGTGTGTGTGTGTGTGTGTGTGTGTGTGTGTGTGTGTATGTGTGGGGGTCTGAATTTGTGTTCTTTTTACACTATTGAAGAATAACGTGTCAACAGCAGTTACTGTGCTTATACTAGGACTGAGACATTGTCCAACAGAGAGGCTGCACACGCTGAACATGTGTCAGATGGAAAGCTTTGTGTCCAGCTGGAGGAAACATGGCCGACTGCTGATTGGCTTTGGTTGTAAATCAAGGCAGCAGTTGTCATGGCGCTGTAGCTGTCAAGGAGTAAATAGGCAGTGAGGGGAATAACAACACAAAAAAACTTCTTACTGCAGTCCCTTTGTTTCTCAGTCACTGTCAGGGAAACTTTTCAGTCCTCCCTCTCTGCCTCCATTTGTTTCTGTTGTTCTTTGTTATCCTGCATTGGTATAAAAAAGCTCTCCGTCAATAAGACCGTCACAGTCATGGTTATTCACAAATTCCTCAACATCTCAATTCATTGTCTTTGCTACTGAAATTCAGATATTATCTGGAGTAACATTAGCAAAATGACAAACACCAGGGACATGATGCAAACATCAGGGATATAATAGTATATAACAGTTACACATAGATCCATATCCAACCAATAATTATCATAATATGTCCTAACTTGTGCCGGGATTCATTTTTTCAATAGCTACTGATGTAAAAGAAAGGAGAGAATTTATTTAAAAAAAAAAAAAAAACACCAATGCGACTGGATGTGGTTTAGCGGTGGGAAGCAGGTGAGGGATCATGTCTTAATTGCGGCATCTCTACTCATCATTTGGATTGCCCGCACTAAAGAGGTTGAGATCCAGGTATGAACAACCCAACAGCCCAAGAAAATGTTAGCATTATATGTTTCTGCAAACTATGGGTACATTTTTATGTTATTATGTAGCAGATCCATTGAAAGTTTACATAAAGGTCATGAACATCTGGTTCTGGGGAGCATGATCCCCACTGGAAATGCAATTATGTCTCACTTGGGGGAAAAAAGAGTTTTTGTGGCACTATGCCTGTTAGAAAAACACTAAGAAACACCCATGTTTGGTCCCTAAAAAGCTGCTGGAGAAACATCAGTGACTCATTGTGGTTGTTGATCTGCAGTGTCTGCAGCTTGGTAACATGCCAGCCACCATCCCCTCCCCCTCTTGATGGCAAATTCAAAGTCAGCTAATACACTATGTCACTTTAGAATGATTTGGTACATGCGATAAGTCTGGAAGTTAGTGAGAGCATCCTGATGACGTGAGCTCAACATTATGATTCTCTCTCTGTATCAGTCTGGACTCTGCCACCCCAAACACTTTCTGTTTGTATGTGAGGTGTACCTCATCGACAACAATCCCAATAAGGTCTGCGATACACTGGAGTTGCCAGTATAATGTTGTCATGATTTCTCATTCTGGACGGCTGAACACCAGCTGGCAGCATCCTTGTCGTCTGTCTAAAGCACTGTGATCTATATGGCTGTGATCCCCAGCTTTGCAGCCTCTCTTATCTCCTCTCTTATCTCTTATCTGCTCCATTAGCCAATCAGAGGCCAGACAACAATGAACATTGGATTTGTACTGGGGAACATGCAGTGCATCCTCTTGTTCTTGTTTAATTGTTCTCATTGACTCTGTTACTGAGGTAACCCTTTGAAATTGGCTTGATTTCTCACAAAATCAATCTCACACCGCTAAAAACAGACAATGAGTAACCTAACGAGAAATTACCTAAAATGTGTAAAAAAAAAAAAAAAAGTGTGAAAAAAAATTACAAGTAAAATTAAATTAGAATTTAATTAAAATTAGAACACAAAGACAGAAAAGAACAAGAACAGGAAATGACCCAAAAAAAATGTGATTAAAAAACAACAACATTTAAATAATAATAAAAAATCTTAT
>NW_024621297.1:0-3781 GCF_008729295.1 Plectropomus leopardus | reverse complement strand
TAATCTTGGAATTTGCAGTCTAAAATACACTGTGCAAATAAAAGTGGTACTGCAATTTTTGATCCCACAGCCATCAAAACATAACAACTTGCATTGTATTATTTCTGGGTTTTCATTTTGGGCTTTTGCCTTGGATTTTTTTTTTCACAGATTCATTTGACAAAAAAATATGTTCAAAATATGCCAGATAAACAATAACGCAATCATATGTGACAGCACAGACAATTGGCATTCTACACAGAACATGATAAATAATAATAAATAATCATAATATCAATATATAAATCAATAAAAATCTTAAAATAAAAATGAATAAATAAAAGAATGAACATGGACAGAAACAAAAGCAAACAGAAATAATTTATATTCATGTCACATCTGGAGTTTCGCCAAGTAAGTTTTTGTGATAGACTGCTTTTTTGTTATTTATAAGAGCAACAGCTTTGAGTTGAAATCAATGAAGAAAAGATGGAAATAGTGTTGTGAACCTAAACATTTTTGTTTATGGATAAAGAATTTGCCCATTAAAATAAAAATAAAAAACTGAATTTGTAATTTTTACTATTTTCCACCCAGTGTTGTAATTTTTCAATTTAAAAAACAAAATTATTAATTTTTTTCATAGTTAACATATGGAGAAAATGCATGCTTTTAAATTTTAAATTTTTTTTTTTAACCAGGTGCACTGTTGCAGTCAACGTTGCTGCAAATCATTGACGTATCCAAGGCTGTGATAAAAAACAAACAAAACAGACAAACAAAAAAACTCTACTTAAACCTTACCTTATAATGGAGTGTGGCCACTGTAATAAACCTTTATGCATTCTATAATACTCGCTAATGCTTTAAAGTGATAACAAAACCAACAACAACAACAAAATTTAAAAACTCACTTTGCCCGTCAAGCTAGCTGGTTTATCTAGCAAGCTCAACCCTCAGGGCTCAGTTATAGTAACACGTTCTCTCTCTTCTCTCTTGAATCCTTGTATCCTTCTCCTGTTGTTGGAAATTCAGACATTTGCAAGTTGAAATCGACGAGAAATCGCAACGAATGGTTCTTGTGATCGTAAGGTTTGAAGTTTTTAGTTGTTGTTTATTAGAGCTCTCATTCATTCATCACATTTACTCCCGTGTGGCATACCTTAACTGGGAATTGAACCGGGAACGGTGTGTCATCAGTTGGTGTTTTTATCCTCCGGACCATCTTTGGCATCGATGAATGGAAGATTCAGAGAGAGAAAGAAGATCAAACTGAAGCTGCAGAAACTTCACCTTCATCAACCTGCAGAGAAACAAAGTTTCCACACTGAAACATGTTGACAGTGAAAGATGATCACAGTGAAACTAATTCAGAGTGAAACCTGTTCACACTGACAAACTGTTCTCATTAATACGAGTCACCACTGATCAATAAGTCCTCTCAGCTCAGTTGGTAGAGACATTGTCCCATAATCATAAAGTTGAAGGTTCAAATCCCTCCATTTCAGTGTCTTTTTCTCCTGTTACCCATTAAAACATGCAGTCAAACTATTTAAAACTTTTAACAGGAAATATAGGATTGGCTAAAATTAATATCCAACAAAACATTTCTTTTAAAGAGCTTTAAAAACTTATATGGAAGAGATAACTGATCAAAACTGCTTAATAGATTGTAACATAATTATTTATCTATTAAATGACCTTAAACCTGCTGTAAAGCTCCACGAAGAAACTGAATTTCCATGTTAAAAAAGTTGATTTTGTGTCACACCGACCTGAGATTTCAGTTGGTAGAGAATATTTTCCATTCTCTGAAGGTTGTGAGTTCAAATCTTATTTGTGTTTTTTGTCTTTTTCTTCTGCAAACCCTCACAGGTGTCTCTTATGGTGAGAAGCCTGTCTTGAATCAGCCTAACGAAGCAGTCTGTCGACACGAAGCCGAATCTGACTCCTTTAACCTGTATGTGAGAGTCTCCTCCTAATGTTCATTCTGGATAGCTTAGTTTGTGCAGCACTTGTCTTATGATTAGGAGGTTTGGGGTTCAAGTCCCTCCTTTACATTTCACTCAAACTAAGTACGGTACAATATATTCTTTTAAGGGCTTAAAAAAGTTATATCAAGGTGATGAAATAAGTTAAACATTTATTTTTCACAGTCAGAGAGACTTTTATGACAGCTCTCTGAGGGTTTTACTTAAAACCCTAAAAACACAGGAAGACTTGAACTCACAACCTGACAATGTCTAATTTTTGTCCAATTAACTTCCTGCAGTACTCAGACGTAGTAGTTTAGTTGGTAAAGAAACGATCCTTCGATTAGGATATTGTTTGTTCAAGTCTCTCATTTACACCTTTTTCTGTTTTCTTTAAACCTCGCAGGTAATCATTTAAAAAGCCCAACAGAAAAACAATCAAAAGTCTTTCATAGATTGTAGCATATTTTTTTAATCCATCAAAATAACCTGAACCTGCTGTGAACCCCCAGAAATTACAACCAACCAACCAACCTGAATCTGTAATTTTATTTTGAAAAATAGTCACATATTTTGTGGTTTTTATAACTTGGCTGGTTGAAAAATGGTTTTATATTTTGAAGGTTGTGAGTTCAAGTCCCTCTTTTGCGTTTTGTCCTTTCCTTCTGTCAAGGGCTGTTTGTAAAGATGTCTTTTATTCTGTCTTAAATGAGCCAAACAAATCAATCTGTTTGATAAAGACGCTCAGAGCTGATCAGAGCCTGAATTCATCAAAACGTCTCAGAGGAGGAAATCTGTTCTAACTTGACAAAAGCTGATAGTGTTTTGAAGAAGTAACTTCTTAAAACATACATCTATCTTTTTCTTCTGTTACCTGCTAAACCATGCAGATAATCCACTAAAATCCCCCCAAATTGTGATGCATTTATTAATCCATTAACCCATTGATCAAGAAATTGGCTCGATTTCTCTCAGAAACATGGAAAGAAGGTCAAGAGCAGCTTAATAAGAGATGACGCTAAAAAAAAAGCAAGAAATTATTAAGATGTTACAAGAAAATGTATTGAAAATAAAAGAAAAGGGAAATGAAAAAAACAAACAAAAACAAGAAAATAAGTGCTATTTGTTTATCTTTTTTTCTGTATGATAATTTAGAGTAAAACAAATACACATAATTTTCTGGATATTTTCTAGAGAAATGTCCCAAAAAAGAGCAAGAAATTAGTAAAAAGAGTTACAAGAAAATTACCTGAAAATAAGCAATAATAAAACACAGGTGTGCAAGAAAATACTTTTTTTGGTATAATTTAAAAAATACAATTATAAGAGTTATTCATGTAGTTTTCAACACATAGAATAATATCTTTCAGAGGTTTAAATGATTCTGAACACAACACAAAAAACTGATGTCAATCCAGGTCTTAAAGAGTTAAATTTCGGGACTTGTGCTGTGGATGTTGAGGGATGGTTGTTGTTCTAATCTCAATCTAATTTTCTCTTGTTAATTAGTTTACTGTTGCTCCCTGCTGCCTTTCTCACAGATGGTGTCTAACTTTTCTCCTCGTTGTTTTTACAGACAACCTCATGGTTTGAGATTTCTCACCACCCCGCTGAGAGGAGGAGGCCTCACACCAAACTGCTCATCAGTGAGAGCAGAGACGAGCTGCAGGGGTGACGGATCATTACAGGGCAGCAAACACCAAAATAGCTTACATACATAGCATTAATCGTGTGCTTTTTCACCTTCATTGTCTCATTAAAGTTTATCAGTGTGACTTTAATCAAATTCACGATGTGCTGGATAAAAACATCTGTATATAAAAAAAAAA
>NW_024621296.1:0-4258 GCF_008729295.1 Plectropomus leopardus | reverse complement strand
CTAAAACAACAGCTTTGATTTCTTTCAAAATAAAAGAGAAACACAACGAGTAACTTGGAAAGTACGATCGTGCAAACTGCAAACTGAAGAAAGGGTAAAAGGTGACATGGAAATAATTAAATTAATTAAAACTATATTTACAATTCTGAGTTATGTATGTAGAAATAAGAGAAAATCACATTTTTTAGGTTGTTTTCTTATTTCTTTGTATGTTTGTTCTTTACTTTTCGTTTTCCTTTTTTTCCTGTTTTCCAGTAATTTTCTTGTCGTGTCTCACTAATTTCGAACTAATTTTTGAGCCATTTCTTATTAAGTTGCTTGCAGCCTGCCGATGCTTCTGAAAAGAGTACGAGCTCTTTTGCTTCGGTTTCAAAGGGTTAATTAATCAGTTAATTCACAGAAAATGAATTATCAGCTATTTTGGCAAATATTGAAGACTTTTTGTATTATCTTGTTAATAATTTATGTTTCTTTTCATGTTTTCATTCTTCTTTTTAATTAAGTGTGGACGTGGTTTATTCTTTATTCAGAATTCTGAGTTCTTATCGTATAAAATTACCAGTTTGAATGAGTAAACCAGTAAAAACGGCCCCAGTATGAAGTGGACTCACTGGAGGAGTTGTCGTAGAGCGCCGCCGGCTCGTCCTCGCTGCTGTTGTGGTTTCCGAACAGCGCCTTGTAGTTGCTGTCCTCGTACCAGTTGAGGGATTTGATCTGCAGGCCGCCGCCTTCGGGGTGACCGCAGACGATCCTGGAGACCGCCTGGTACATGGTGCTGGGCGACGACGTGGCATTCTGCGTCAGGAAGATGATCTCGTTCCTCAGGTCGATCCAGCTCTTCATCCCCGCCAGCTGCAGAGAGAGCGGAGCGGGGCGCTGGTTAGACTGGGCGGAGTTTAAACTCATGTAAATTCAATAAAATGACCTCACAAAAGCCATAAAGGTAACTTTGAAGTAAAATATGTGACGTGACACTAAACAAAAACGTGTTCATGACAAACCAAAGAGAGGTTCACAGAAAAATGTGTGAAAACTAAAATATAAATGAAGTCAATATTGTTTTTCTGGTTAACCGACACTTTAACTTTGACACTACGAATCATTTCCTTACGTTCCCCCGCGGCGAGTACGCTTCTTACGTTCCCCATCTTCAGACTGATAAATACACAAAAGAAACCCACAAAATGTTAAGAAAGGTAAATATTCATTAATATCATTTTCAAGAAACCATCATTTTTTGTGCTTGCGTCACTCGCCCGGCGCTTTTCAAACATGTCAGACTGATTCTCTGTTCACACGCGATGTGAAGGGAGCGAGGAGGAAAACGAGGAATCACACATCACAGTTAACGAAACGTCACAAATCAACGCAGATTTAATCGTCACTACATAGAAGCTACATAGAATCAGTTTGCAGTGATATTAATCTACACTGAAGTTTGTCCACAGAATATTACTTTAACTTTAGAAAACTTTTTAAAATTCCTTATAAGAAATTTAGAAAATTATTTTTTAAGAGCTGGGGAAACATTTCTAAAACTAAACTATATTAATAATTATCATAACTATATATTAAAATTATTTTAGAGATGAATATACATTTTTTGTCACATTTCAGGTAATTTCATTTTTTCCATTTCTTTTTCTACTTCTGTTTTTGTTGTTTTTTGTAGTCTTTATTATATTATTTTTTTTTTGTTAGGCCTATCTGCCCAGGCTTCAAAGAGTTAACACTTGACTCTTTAACTTAATCTGCAGCTGCCAAAAAATGTTTCACAATAAAACGACCATTTTTCACCTGCCGACGGTGTTTCCAGCTGCAGGTTTCTGACGGTTTAAACTTTACAAGAACTGAAGCAAAACAAACTGAAGCTTCAGAAACGATAATAAAGACACGTCAGCGGTTAAAAAAAACTGTCCGCGACACGAATCACTTCAAGGAAAAACTCTGACGTCCGCTCTCTCTACAAAATTGCTGACAGTCAAGTGACGTCGGTCATGACTTCCTGTTTAAATATGATGACCTCAGCGGCTTCGGCAGAATTCATCACATTTATGTTCACGGGATTTTTCCAGTTCACGACGCCGCCTGCACATATAGAAACATAAAACAACGACAAAATCAAAGGCTTGAAAATATAAATGACATCTGGTCTTCGCTCAGCTGCAGCCAAAGAAACTGAATCTGTAGCGAGTCACACCCAGTACTCAGAGAGCTAATTAAACTGCATAAGAAGGTAGTTAGAAGACAGCTGATGGAGTACTATTACTTTCAGCCGTGTCTTCGCTGATAAACGCCGAGCTTTGTGTGGAAATAAACGCATATCCACTTTTGTGACGTACGCTGGCAGCGGCCCTGACCATCAGAGGCACAAAAACAAGAATGAAAATCATATCTGCAAAATCAAACTTGAACTTGATTTTGCTGAAAATACTTTTCTTTCTACTTGAAAGACTTTTATCTGAGTACTTTTACTGCAGTAAATAACCTCAGTTTCTTGCGTCTGCTTTAACGATGAATTAAAAGTAGAGCAAAAGTTAAAAAGTCGTCCGGTTCACGCAGACTGTTGTTGAGAGCGGAGGAAGAGGAAGAGCTGGAGGTTACTGCAGGTCGACGCTCGACCTTCAGAGGAAGTGAAACCTCCCAAATCTGAGCGAAAGGGTGTTAACTTACACAACCTGTCAGCGCCACATCGCTGCTGCACGGCGATGGAGCTGAAGGAGTTAACGACACGCACCATGTGATGGAGGGGGGGACTCTGAGTCTGTTATTAACCCTTTGAGCTCCTCCAGGGCCTACACGGTCCTATTGTGATGTCATTTTTTGGTTGTCTTCAAAGGGTTCATGTCCCTAAAATCTGAAATAACTTCACCTACAGATTAACTGGGTTAACCTAATTTTTTATTAATTTTTTTAGAGGTCCTATTTTTTTACTTTTTCTGTCCCAGTTTAATTACTGAGAAAAAAATATGATGAATGAAATGAAATGAGTCGATAGACATTTCTGCGATTTTTAAAAATGTTTTTTAAAGAGAATATTGCCTTCATTCTGTTTTCCCTTCTTTTTTCCTATAGACTTCTTTTTTAAAAAAATATGATGATTTTTAAGGAAAAATCTCAAACTGAGTGTTGTTAAAAGAAAAGGTGAGTAATCAATGTCAGATGTCGAAAGTTTGAACTTTCTTCTGCAAAAAGACTGAATGTTCTAGTTATTATTATGGCACGGATTGTATTTAAAGGGTTAAATTTAAAATGTGTGCAAACGCTGCTTGAAGATAAACCACAGGAGAACGGTCCGTGCTGTGCAGCTCCCAGCAAACATTCATGGATTTAAAGTCAGAACCAGATTAACTGATGAGCCGTGTTTTTACGGAGCAGCGCCTCTTTAATGTGAAAACTTTGAACTGGACACGTTGACCTGAGACTCGAGTCAAACGTAGACCAGGAGCAACGCCTCGAGTCCGAACCGGAGCAAAGCCGCACTCGGATACCAGCTTTGTCTCGTTGGCCTCACTTCCCCTTTGACGAGGATTTCACAATAAAGCTCATAAACTGAAGGAAGAAAATCTATTAGGAAAACGTGTTTAAAACACCAAACTGTTTGTTTATGACTGTGAAATTAAAGGCTTTTTAACGAGCGTGACCTACACACACACACACACACTCACACACACACACACACACACACACACACACACACACACACACAGAAACACACACACTCAACTCACTCACACACACACACACACACACACACACACTCACACACACACACACAGAAACACACACTCACTCACACACACACACACACACACACACACACTCACACTCACACTCACACACACACACTCTCTCACACACACACACACACACACACAGAAACACACACTCACTCACACACACACACACACAAACACACACACACACACACACACATACACACACTGTGGGCTAAATTAAAAACATGTGACTGCTGTGTTTGTTTGGTTTATGCTGAGTCAGGAACAGGAAACGTACGTGTGTGCATGTATGAGTGTGCGTGCATGTGTGTGTGAGTGTGAGTGTTTGTGTGCATGTGTGTGCATTTGTGTGCATGTGTGTGTGTGCATGTGTGTGTGTGAGTGTGTGTGAGTGTGTGCATGTGTGTATGTGTGTGTGTGCGAGTTTGTGTGCATGTGTGTATGTGTGTGTGTCCATGTGTGGGTGTGAGTGTGTGTGTGTGTGAGTGTGTGTGAGTTTGTGTGCATGTGTGTGTGTG
>NW_024621295.1:0-1023 GCF_008729295.1 Plectropomus leopardus | reverse complement strand
CTCTGATGTTTTCTCCGCTGCTGGAAAGAATTCCATCCCATGTTTCTGATAGTGGTTTTTAGGGCCAATACCTATACTGATTAAATGTTGTTAATGAGACCGATAATCGATATTTGGATATGCATTTACACACGAAAACATTTTCTGTCAATGTTTAGAACCAAATTCAACACAAAACTTTGTTTAAATGCAAATGTTTAATCGAAGCTGAAACTTTCATCATCAAATACAGAAAGTTCCCAGCAATCTTTTTTAGAGTCAAGTGAAAATTTAAATAAATAATGAGAAAATAAACATAGCTCCCTGAGGGTTTACAAAGTAAAAGTTCCTCCCATGCTGA
This sequence comes from Plectropomus leopardus, assembly GCF_008729295.1. Taxonomy (NCBI): domain Eukaryota; kingdom Metazoa; phylum Chordata; class Actinopteri; order Perciformes; family Serranidae; genus Plectropomus; species Plectropomus leopardus. The sequence continues at coordinate 683 of NW_024621295.1, read as the reverse complement.
CACTTGCTTTGCACTTTTTGAATTTGGATTTTTTTATTAATGCATTTTATCTGCAATCATTAAAATAATATGCCGATACAGATCATCAGCAAAATGCCCAATATTGGCCCCAATAATCAGTCAGGCCAATATTCTGTCAAACCCTAGAATACATGTAATGGTATCAAACTGTAGATGGTGAGAATTGCCAGAGCCCAGAAAATATTATTATGGGTATCCTGAAATATTCATGTAGCCAACATTATCTATACAGCCCTATAAATGTGAGAAATGCCAGAAATCTAGGCATCTCTTTATCTTTTTTTTTTTGTTATTAATGTTTAATTGTTGTTTTTTTCTTTGGTTTATATTGTATTGTTATTATTACTGTTTTGTCATACTTGTATATTTTTTGTGCTCATTGTCTCAGACTGTGAACGGCAAGATGGGAGTTAAATGCAGAGCTAGTGAATGCCTCGTGAGAAATGGGAGCATCTTGAAGGATTGTTATCCTTTTGAAAAAAAACAACAACAACAGTCTCTGAAACTAGATCGCCAGCTTTAGCAACTGAACTACTGGGCACCCCTGATTAACTTTTTAGTATTGCAGACATGTTAACTAATTTCCGAGTTTTGGGACTGGGGCGCACTATTCTCATGATTGTTGTTGATGCTTAGTCCACATTTGTTTGCTTGTGTGTTTG
>NW_024621294.1:0-3645 GCF_008729295.1 Plectropomus leopardus | reverse complement strand
ATAACAATAATAATAATAATTAACATCATTTCTAAAATAAACGAATAAAACAACAAGAACATAGTTTAATGTTGATAAATGATAAGTAAATAGTACAATAAAAAAACATGAATATTATTATTGAACAACAAATACACAAACAAAAGGGCCGGAACCCTTTTTTGTTTTTTTGTTTTTTTTGGTTTTTTTTACCCCGCTCTCCCGTGTCGCGTGCCGCTGACGTCATCACCGAGCTCCCAGAGTGTGGCTGACAGGTAATAAAGCCACACGCACGTTTACAGGTGAATTTAATGCTGTTGGGACAATCCTCCTTCGCCTGTTTGATCCCATAAGATGTCTTCACTCCTCAAGGTGGACAATGAAATTAAAACCAAGGTGAGCTCCGGTTTGCGGGACGCCGGCGAGTCTCTTTGACGTGTTGTTGCCGTTAGCCTGCTAGCATGTTAGCCACGTTTTCTGTAGCATGATGATGTGATAAGGCCGGGCTAAGCTAACGGCGGCTAACCGGCTGTTTCCCGCCTGTCGGGATTCACCTGTCAAACCTGCCGACAGGTGCTGTGTCACGGTGAGGTTCAACTTTGTAACGAGGACGGAGGAGTTCACGTAACTGCGCCGTTTGGATAAACTACAGTTATTGTTGAAGGAGCACATGCAACTTAAAATAAAGGGCCTGAGCTAACACGTTAGCATATTCAACAAGCTGCCTTTATCACACCTGCGTCATGTTTTTACGTTTATTATCACTCACGAGACACGTTTAGAGACTCAGTGGTGATTATTTAATAAACCTGGAGGAAAATTTTAGATACAGAGTCAAAGTAAGAGAAACAACACTGAAAACACTCCTCTAGGAGTAAAAGTACTGCATTCAAAACATGAGAGAAAATATTAAAAGTATTTAAGCAATATATATGTATATAGATAGATATATAGATATCAGAGAAGCTACCTCGCTACATACTTTTTAAAAATAAACTAATTGGCTTTTTGTTGATTGATTTATGTCTTTATTTCTAACATGTTAAATAAAACAAATACAACAGTTAACATCTTACTAACAACAACCATAATAATTATTATTATTTTTCCTGGATTTTCTTTTAGAATTAATTTTCAGGTCTTTTTTTGTCACCTTTTTAAAAATTTCTAGGAATTTGTGAGATATTTTTCTAACTGCTTTTTTCCTCTTGTTTTAAAAAGAAATCAAACCGATTCGCTTAGATATTAAGGGTTTGATAGCAAGTGAAGGGCATCTGAACACAGCGCAAGAAAACTGATAATTGAGCGATCCAGGCTTTAAAGGGTTAACTTCACTCACAGTGACTTTATACATAGGCTTTACAGTTTAAGGCAATGTTATTTTCTTTAACGTAATTTCTTCTTAAACCATGTTTAAGAAAAATGACAAATAAATCTACCTTGTACCTTTTCTTTTTTGTAAGGGCATCAATATGCCAGATTACCAGACAACAGCTGGCAATTTTATGTATTTGGGGTGAACTATCCTTTCATGTAATAACAGTGACGTGTGTATGCTGTGAAACACTGCTGTGTGGTGTGTTTTGATACGGCTGATAGTGTTTGGGCGGTTACAGCAGCTCGTTGCTATCAATCATGACAGAGCATCATGTGCTGGCGTGACACACTGACCCCGACACGTTAACCATGTGACTAATAACACAACAAAACGGTAACTCAAAACTAAATCAGATTACTTCTTACAAAAGGTTCGGACAGTACGACAAAAATAATCCTGAGAAGAATTTTATATAAATGATTGTGTTATGGACTCGATACTTAACCGAGATATTATTGATCACATGCAGGGAAGCAATAACAAGGAACTGGTACGAGACTGAATCCCGTTACTACATTTATATAATAGAATAATGACCTAGCATGCATGCATTTGTATATATATACATAGACATCTTTTTCTCTGCATGTTTTTGTTTTGTTTTTCTTTCTATCTCTCTGAGTATGGAGAGAAAATTATAATTTAATATCAGTGAAATGTGTGGTTACAGTTTATATACAAACTGAAATGATAAACATTAAAAAAAGGACTCATTTACACTAAAAATTGTGGTTTTGTATGTGAGCTGGTTCAGCTGGTCTGATGTTTGGACTCTGTCTTTTTGCAGGTTGATGCTTTCAGAGAACGAATCACTTCAGAAGTAAGTATGATGTAACATGTTACACAATCAGCTATTTCACTTTTTTTTAGTTATCAAGCGACTAAAATTTTTACTTTTCTTTCAGGCAGAGGACCTAGTTGCCAATTTTTTCCCGAAGAAGTTGCTGGAACTCGATCACTTCTTAAAGGTCAGTTACATGTTCATCTCTCTTACATTGGAGCACGTCCTGGCAGTGTGCGGTAAATAGTTTATATTTGTGTTTTATATTTAGTTTTTTTCACTATGTGTCATCAAAAATTGGACATGGACAGAAGTGTTCAGTAATCAATAATATGACAGCTGGGAAAAGTCCAGCTGCTGAAAAACATCAATTATACTGTCATGCATAGTGCAAAAAAACCCACTAATGTCATACCTTTTTTTAAAATAAATTTAATTGCAGTTGTTTTCTTAAGATGAGTCTAAACTGCCCACTCTTTTAGGAAACTAAAATTTGACTTCAGGGAAAAAAAATCAGGATGAGATTGAATAAATGTGATAGAAACAAACAAAGACAATTGAAACAGGAATAAGAGAGAGCAGAACGACCGAGGCGGCTGAAATACTGGAGGCTGGACGATGGGCTCTATGTTTATAAAAATGTTTTGAAATGTGGCGTAGAAGCTCACCGAGACGGTGACGGAGCGGACTAAAGGAACGTGTTCGGCTATCAAACGCAGAATGAACCAAAACTGACTCCTCAAGTCTCACGGTGCAGATTGTCATCTTACATAATCTCGTCTCACGGCGTATTTTGTACCGGAAAAATAAGACAGCTGGTCTTTGTTGTTTTTCAGGATCCAATCATAAACATCGCTGAACTGAAGGAGATCCACTCGGAGATCAACCTGACGGTGCCCGACCCCATCCTGCTCTCAAACCTGCACGACGGACTAGAAGCGGTGAGGCTCCGTTTTAGAGCTGAATTAAATCCTAAATGCTTGAAATAAAAACTGCAAAGGTGAGCAGTGAAGCCTGATGCTGTTTTTATCTGTTTCACAGCAAAATGCCAAAAAGAGGAAGCTGGAGGACGGAGGTGGGGAGGACATGGGTGAGTTTAAGACTGAAGTGGGTCAGATGGATTTAAAGTGACAGAATCGTAGCAGCTACACTTTTTTTGGATAGATGGGCACACTTTTGGCTCAGACTCTGGATATTTGCTGTGACTGTATTAGCTCACATTAGGGCAGCAGCGTTTCTTCCAGGACAAACATGCAACTAAAAACAAATTTACTTTTTTTTTTTCTTACACTGCGGAAATGATTATAACTTACATATAACAAACATTTCTGGCTCTTTTTTTTTAACTCTTTTTTTCCTCTCTTTCTTGTGTCGTCCAGTGACCGGCACCAAGGTGTTCGTCATGCCTGGTGGGATGATGAAGAGCAACGGAAACCTCGTTGATCTTATCGAAAAGGTCAAACCAGAGATCAGGACACTCATAGAGAAATGCAACACGGTAAGTAAC
>NW_024621293.1:0-3607 GCF_008729295.1 Plectropomus leopardus | reverse complement strand
TTTCTGGAAGAAAAAACAACAATAAACAATGCATAGACTCATACAAATGACAACCCCTCTCAATTTTAACTCTGCCTATATTTTTCTCTTTTTCTTCTTCTTTTTTTTTTTTTGCCGTGCTCAGTACGTGCCTGGGTAGAGTGCAAGTGAGGTCAGGACTTTCTAAGAATGTAGCAACCAGGTGCTAGAGTATAAGTGCATGCATCCAATAGGAAGCAAAATGAAAATGTAGTAAGCGGCTGGCTTTCACTTTCAATGGTGAAACTGTAGCCGACAATTCCCACATAGTGTACCTTTAACAAAACAGCTGAATTGTTTTGTGAAGAGAACATATCAGATATAAATCATCATTTAAACCGGAGCAATATTTATTATAATGATGTTAAACATATCTGGAAGGGACCTTTATGAAGCTGTCATAAAAAAAAGGTTTAAAGTTAGAGCAAACAGTTATCACTTGTGGGCCTGGGCAACATATGACAATTAAATATCACATTATTTTTTGATCAAATAGCTAAATTATCAAAAGTGCAACTGTGTTGTTGACTGTTGATGCTTTTTACAAAATATTTACACCATAAGATTTTTGATAAGTAATCATCAGAAATGAGGATATAATGACTAATTAAAGGCAAATAACAGAACAGCTAGAACAGTCTGGTGAGTTTAGGAAATTACATCACTGTACTGTAATGTAGCCTCTGAAAACAGGAAAAGACATTTCGATTTCTAAATTCCCACATGTCACAATATTGATATAATACAATATATTGCCTGATCACTGACATACTTTTGGAACTAATGCATGACCAGCTACTCAGTGATTCACCTCCAACTGCAGATAAAAAAAAGTCTAAATAGTTTGTTTTCATGCTTTAATGCATGCAGCAGAGTGAGGTTAGGCGTAACACAGGTCAGTATGCCTGTTGACCTGGTCTCTGTGGTGTTTCATGTGCAAAACTCTAGGACAATGCAGGATAACTTTATCCAGATGGCGCTAATACTACCAGCAGTTGACTTTCTTTTTTTGGGAGATTAAAAAGCACACATCATCCAGGAGGTGGCGGCATTGCATCACAAAACTCATTGCAGACAGCCTCGGTTGTATGAATGTACTGTTTCCAGATCCGTGCATATGCACACAAGGCATGAATGAACCAAGGATTTGTTTGAAGATTTAAATACAGAGATTAATCTTGTGTATTTTATTTGGTTTTGGAACTCGACTTGACATTTCAATCCACCCTGATCTTACAGTTATATAAATACTGAGGTCCAAGTGTATGGAAGGGCGCACACTTGTTTTTTCTGAATCAACGAGATTGTTATATCACAATTCTGAGAAAGGTTTTCATTTTTAAAAAGTCTGCTCCTGTTTTTCGGAACATACAAGATAATCTCATTAATTCAGAAAAAAATAGGGCAGATTTTTTTCTCACTTGAATGCAGTATGATTGCGTACTAGTGAATTAAAACCTGACTATAGGCCTACTTGACATCATTCCTTTAGAACAATGCTCTGTACATCTGATTATGTTAGGCTGAAATTTTACTTTTTCTCACAATCTTCAGTTATAATCTCCAGAAATTAGACAGTTGTAACATTTAAGATAATCATTTTTTTTTTTTAGCTATTTCTGCTTTATTTAGCTGTATACATTGAACAGTGATGAGTGAAGTACAACAAGTTTTCTAAGCTAGGAGACCTGTATCAGTGCAAGCATACTGGTACTTCATCACAGTTTCCTCTTAGTAAATCTCTTTTCTCTCATCCTCCTCCCCTTCATTCATCCTTGTGTCACTACCTGATAACAACCACAGAGAAAACTGGCTTTACGTCAGCAGTCCAAGATGGATTTGTGGAGAGAGGATTGATACTAAAACACACACACACACACTTTCTGATACACTGCACTCTATCTTTTTCACTCTCCTTTTCTTTTTTCTCTGCCCCATTTTCTCTCTCCTCCCTGCCTTTCTCTCTCTCTCTCTCTGAAAATGTAGGCTAACAGCTCTCCTTGAGACATTTTTGGAGTTTGCTGAAACCACATTAGAAATAACTCCCAACGGATGGCACTTCTAGGAAAGCCAAGACCACGACTGTATGTGTGAATATTCATCTGTCATGTTTAGTATAGATTGTGCTGCCACTTTTTTCATGCTCCTGTGGGTCCAGTGGGAAATCTTTCCACAGAAAATGTGCTCCCATGGGACATGTACAGGCAGGAGTCTTTAGGCAGGCCAATTGCCGTAGAGCACATCCAGCGGTGATTAAGGGAGAACATTATGGTCCACAAGCTAATTGATCTCGGCAGTGTAATCAACCTTCATCATCTGCCCTGAGAGACTGAGAAATGTCATACTGGTGATGTGCTTTATTTTGAAAAGTCAGTTTGGAATTGGTTGCAAACTCTGTGTAAACATTTTTCAAACATGTAAACTTTTAAGAATATGTTATTTGCAATGTTTATTCTCCCAGCAGAGGGAGCCTGAAGGTCTGTTTTTCCTCTGTGTTTGTTGAAAACAAAGACCTAAGCCAATCAGAAACCGGTTCGAGGAATTAAATCCGGGCTCGCTGTGACCATGGCAACGGCTTTACCTCTGTGACAGCTAAGAAATGGAAATGGAAAAGAGGAGATGCTACATGGACTGTGGTGATGCTTAAAGACTTCTCAGAATAGGTAGATCACCCCTCTCGGTGACAATGCCCCACTTCAACTGTCTCACCTCTGCAGGGGAAAACTGATTCAAACAAAGTAAACAAGAGCAGGAAGGTGGAAACAGGAAACATCAGTAGTAATGCACTGAGCCTGTGTGTACAAAAATAGAAAGCAAAACAGGACTGGTTGATTTACTCCGATGAAATGCAATTTTGGAGGGTTACATTAGGATTTGATATTTGCATTTAGGGGATAAAACAGAGTGTGCTGTCTTATCTGAACAGACCTGCAAAGAGCCTTGATAATCTGGAAAGAAGGAAAGGATGATGGTCGGATGGCGGGTTAGAGAATGAGTGAGGGATGGGAGCAAGTAAGGGAACTGGGACATGAGAAAATCTCTGAGGTCTTCTTATATGTAATACCAGAGAGGATTTAGGCTTTTCAAGAAAAGCATTCTGTTGCAGATTTGCCACTGTATCATTGTGAAAGGATGTGTGTTATGAATGTTATTCAGTCAAACCACATTTATTGAATCAATACCTGTTCCTCAGGTTAACCCTTTGAGACCTGAGCAAATTGGCTTGATTTCTGTCAAAAACATAGGAAGAATGCAATGAGCAATGAAAGAAGAAATGACCCCAACATAGTGGGAATTTTGGAAAAAGTACAAGGAATTAACTGAAAATTGGAAGAAAAATTAATAAAATAAAAACAAACAACAAAATAAAAATGACGCTGGAAAAGGTGCTTAAAATTTATAATAATTTTGTTACATAATGTTATATATGTAAGTATGATATTTAGAAACATTGTTTTCCTCTTTTTTCCCCCAGACATTTTTGTTCTTAACTTATTTTAATTTTTTTTCATTTACTAATGTCGTTCTATTTGTGAAACATTTCTTCAAAGGTTTAATTACTTGTGAAAGGCATCTGAAAGCAGCACAA
>NW_024621292.1:0-7299 GCF_008729295.1 Plectropomus leopardus | reverse complement strand
GCATTTTTTCGGGGGTACAAAGGCCACATGCTAGAGCACCAACGCAAAAAATCTAATTCCGCTTAAATAGGCCGATCAGATTTACATATAAAGAAATCGTCACTAACATTAATGAAAAACATCTTGCCTTTTTCCAATCTTTGCACATGCGCAGTACCTCTCGACCAATCAGAAACTTCCAAACCAGAACTCTTTAACGCTGACATTTTTATTGACCAATCTTGACTCCCTGCACTAATACGAGAGCGCTGTTGATTGATGACATTGAGTGTTCCATTTCGATGTGAATGAACGGTTTAGTTTTCCATTTTCTGCGTTTGGTGGTCTGCTGCTCCGTCTCCTGACAGTGTACTCTCTGCCGTTCCGAGAGTGGGGCACTTTGCAAACCTGAAAGTTTGTTTGTTTTTTCCAACCGCGCTTAATTTTTGTGTTGGTGCCACTTGACCAGAGCCAGATGAATGCAACCAGTTTAAAACTGAGCAAACTGGCTCAAATTCTCTCAAAATCATGGAGTGCAAGTACACAAAAATTTCCTGAAACTTATGTAAAAACAACAAAAAAAGTAAATTTAAATCTATAATTATGACCATGATATAGTTTTTCCTGTAGGTTTTCCCTTTGTTCCTAAATATTTTTCACTATTTTGTTTCTTTTTTCCCAACCTTTTTCTTTCTTTTTTTATTTTACCCCAGACATTTTTCCCGAGCTTTTTTCCTTTCTTTTTTCCCTAGACATTTCCTGGGCATTTTTCTTTTTTTCCCTTTTTTCCCTAGACATTTTGTCCTTTTTTTCTTCTTTTTCTCCTTTATTTCTCCTGAGGCACTTTTCCTTGCCTTTTCTTTGTTTGCTTTGACATTTTTCCCTAGCCTTATTCTTTTTTTCCCTTCATTATTTCTTTTTTTCTCTCTAGAAAATTTCCCAAGCTTTTTTCTTTTTTCCCTAGACATTTCCCCTAATTTTTTTCTCTTTTTCATTTTGCCCTAGACATTTTCCTTTTCTCCCTAGACATTCTTCTTTAGCTTTTTTCTTTATTTTTTTTCTCTTCACACTTTCCCCCAGCTTTATTCTTTTCTCCCTAGATTTTGCTATTTTTCCTATTTTGCTTTGCCTTTTTCCCTTTTTTTTCTTTAGACATTTGCCCCTAGCTTTTTTTTTATTTTTGCCCTAGACAATTTTCCTCCCGTATTTCTTTTTACCCTAGACATTTTCTTATTTCTCTAAGTTTATTAATTCTCGCAATTTGTGGAACATTTCCTACCAAGTTTCTTGCCGCCTTTTTCCCATGTTTTTGAAAGAAGTTGCGCCAATCTGCTAAGGTTAAAATACTTGGTAATTATTAATTATGTGACTAAATATTGATGAATATGAATGGAGAAAAGCAGGGTCATATTTTGGGGGTTTACACTGACAAAGTGCAAGCAGCAACACCAGACTGATCTCAACTTCCTCTGTAAAATATCCAAACTTCTTCCTCATAAATGTCGTTGGTGTTTTGTACAGATTATTTGCTTCTGCCTAATATTGTGACGGCCTGTTTGTGTTCCCTCCATCTGTCCCTGTGTCATGGTTTCTTCCCCATCATTTGTTTTTTCTATAATCTCTATAAAGAAAAATTATCACTTTGCGCATTACATTTAAAACAAAATTTTGTTTTATTATGAAATAATTTATGATGGTTGATGATCGTCGACGCCCCGACCCGAAACTGGGTTCTAATGAGACTTTTTGACGCGTTTTCTACCAGTTTTCTCACCACACTGACAAACCAACACAGCATGGAGTTTTGTAAAATGGTTTAATTTATTACTAAAATACGTTTTTTGTAGCATTTTGTGTGTGTGTGTGTGTGTGTGTGTGTGTGTGTGTGTTTGTGTGTGTGTGTGTGTGTGTGTCACGTTTCCCCACATTGTTAATTTGTACTGTATATACTGTAAATCTTGCTGTAAATGACGACTGCATTTGATCATGTTTTCATCATTTTCTCTCTCTCACACACACACACACAAACACACACATACATAAAAAATTTGTTTTTGTTTGACATTTCAGATTTGGTTTTGCACATTTGGTTTTTTGATTTCGATAAAAACATTCCGCGGGGGAAAAATACAGCTTCCGTCTTGTGGTTATTGGTCAGCTGATTATCGTTCTTCTATGTAAAATATCTTTTGCGTGTTGTCACCTGTATCTGGGCCACACACACACACCCTTTGCTATTCCTGAACCTGGAGGAATTTCTACAGGCAAACACACAAGCCCTAGCTTGACTCCTCTGCCAGCTTACACACACACACACACACACGCACACACACACACACACACGCACACACACTCGGATGTTGCTAAATAAAGGTGAAGTGCAGCCAGGCAGTTGGTATACTGCCTGAAAAGCTGATCCACTGAAGGCAACTGTTAGGTGCTACAATGATTTTGGGTTGAATAGATTTTGGTGGTCATAGGTTGAAGGTCAAGGTTCCTGTGACCTCATCAGTCTCATTCATTGGGAATGCGATTCCTCAAAAACACCCTACAGGAATTCTTTCAATTTGACACCAACGCTCAGCAACTAGCTGATTAGATTTAAGTGGTCATAGGTCAGAGATTAAGTTCCCTGTGACCTCCTCAGTCTTATTCCTGTGAACACGATATTTCAAAAAGACCTTGAGGTGATCCCTTCAAATGTAGCACAAACATTCAAGTAGACTCAACAATGAGCTGATAGGAGTTTGATGGTCAAAGGTCAAGGTCACACTGGCCTTGCATTCATATCATTCTTGTAAAAGCAATATGTCAAGAATATCTTGAGGGAATTCGTTCAAATTTGGCACAAACATTCACTTGGACTCAATAATGAGCGGATTAGATTTTGGTGGTCATAGGTTAAAGGTCAAGGTTCCTGTGACCTCCTCAGTCCCATTCTTGTGAACGCAATTCATCAAGAACACCCCAGGGGAATTATTCAAATTTGACACAAATGTTCATATAGTCTCAACGACTAGCTGATTATATTTAAATGGTCATAGGTTAGAGATTAAGGTCCCTGTGACCTCTTCAGTCTTTTTCCTGTGAACAAAATATTTCAAAAAGACCTTGAGGTGATTCCTTTAAATGTGGCACAAATGTTCAAGTAGACTCAACAATGAGCTGAGAGGAGTTTGGTGGCCAGAGGTCAAGGTCACACTGACCTTGCATTCATCTCATTTTTGTGAAGGCAGTATCTCAAGAACATCTTCGGGAACATTCATGTGGACTCAGTGCTGAGCGGATTGGATTTTGGTAGTCATAGGTTGAAGGTCAACTCTCCTGTGACCTTGTCAGTCTCATTCTTGTGACCGCAATTTCACAACACCCTAGGGGAATTCTTTACATTTGACACAAATGTGCAGTTTGACTCATCGATTAGCTGATAAGATTTAAGTGGTCATAGGTCAGAGATTAAGGTCCCTGTGATCTCCACAGTCTTTTTCCTATGAACAGGATATTTCAAAAAGACCTAGAGAGGATTCCTTCAAATGTGGCACAAGCTTTCAAGTAGATTCAGCAATAAGCTGAGAGGAGTTTGGTGGCCAAAGGTCAAGGTCACACTGACCTTGCATTCATCTCATTCTTGTGAAGGCAATATCTCAAGAAAATCTTGAGGGAATTCGTTCAAATTTGGCACAAACATTCACTTGGACTCAATGATAATTGAGTACAAAGGTCAAGGTCACCATGATCTTGCATGTCTTTTTTTTAATGTAATATATGGATATGGCCCTGAGAGAATTTCTTTACATTTGGCAAAAACATCCACTGGGATTCAAAAATGAACTTATTAGAATTTGGCGGTCAAAGGTTTTACTCTATATCTTTAAATGTTACACTTACAACTAAATCGACACAACAGTTATTAGCCCTGTTGGCATAATATGTTAATCACCGAGACTGACTTCCATTTTTTTGGGCTGCATTCAGTTAATTTCCATTAGCATGGAAAACTCTAAAGACCGGGAGAATTTATTTGATTTCTTTTCGGAAAAATAGGGGAAAAAACAAATTGAGCAACTGAACAAAAAAAAAAAAATTGGTCTCTTTCAACTAAAAATTAGTAAAAGGTGACCAAAAAGATCAGATATTAGAGTTGTTGTTTTTTTTTTTTTGCACTAGTAAGATCATTTTCCTTAAGTTAAAAAGGGTTAGACTGCTCTTTAAATCACTTGCCCATAAAAGGTAAAATATATAAATTTCACGGAATGGAATTTTCATGGAACTTGGACATCTCCCGTAGTATTTTCCTCGATCCGTGACATAATTAACCACTAAATCTATTTTTAAAAAAAAACAGCTACCGGAGACTGACTGTAAAGTTGTTTCACCTTGGTGAACAGAGACATCTAGTGGTGTAAGTGTATACTGCTAACTCAATAAGGAGTGTGGTCCCAGCAGGGCCGGCTCTACCCAATTTGGTGCCCCAGGCACCTCCGCACATAACATGCTCACACATAATTTAGGAACATGTCACTCTTTATTTATTTGTAATGTTAATATATATATTTTTTTCTAGACAGAAAACACTAAGTGAGGGTGCCAGTGGGCAGAGAAAATTATTATTTTATTATTATTTAGATTGTTGGTGTTGATATCTAATTTTAGATAATATAAAAGACATGGTCCATTATACGCACCAGTTCAACAACAATTAACGTTAACACAACAAAAACTGTTTGGATGGCCCCCACGAAACATTTTCTAATTCACAAAAACATAAAATGATTCACACTGGGAATTGTTTATGTACTTTTAGTATACGTAAGATGTCAGGGTGCATAAAACGGCATCAAAATATGTAATGAAACCCTTGAAAAATTCTAAAATTCTATGTTCTGTAACCCCAGAAACGCCCTAAAATCCAACAACTGTCCTAAAATCTGAGAAATGTCTGAAATCCTTGAAACAAACCAAAAATCCTAGGAATGTCCTAAAACTATGAAACGGCCTAAAATCCTAGAGAAATGTCCTAAAACCTTGAAATCTTGGAAATGTCCGTAAATCCTTAAAAGCCTTGAAGTGTCCAATCCAAGAATTGTCCTAAAATCCTTAAAATGTTTTGAAATCCCAGAAACGTCCTAAATCTTAGAAACATGCTTAAACCCTAGCAATGTCCTAAAACCCTCAAATTGTTCTAAAGCCCCAGAAATATCCTAAAATCCTAGAGATGTCCTAAAACCCTTGAATTGTCCTAAAGTCCCAGAAACATCCTAAAATCCCAGAGACGTCCTAAATCTTAGAAACATGCTTAAATCCTAGCAATGTCCTAAAACCCTTGAATTGTCCTAAAGCCCCAGAAACATACTAAAATCCCAGAGACATCCTAAATCTTAGACACATACTTAAATAGAAATGCCCTTAAATTCTAGACGTCTTAAAAAATATAGAAATGTAACGCTACAATCCTGCAAATGTCTTAAAACCTCTGAATTGTCCTTAAGACCCTGAAACATCCTAAAATCCTATAAATGTTCTAAAATTCTAGAAACGTCTAAAACCCTTAACATCCGAAAATCCGAAAACCTGCTAAAATGGTATGGGGCTGCGACTGGCCCCAAAGTGATGCAGATTGCATATCCCTGCTTTAGGCCCTACTTTTTTTCTGAGACGGTTCCATTGATTACCTAACAGCAGCCGTCACCGGGTCGTCGCCTGGCTGAGCTTCAGGTGTGATTGATGACCCACAGTAATGAAAAATGAGGGACAAAATTAACGGGAAGCCAAAATTTACATAATGTCCTATTAATCACTGTGACAGAGGGACAGAGGTGATGGCAGGGAGCGAGGTGGGGGGACAGAAACAAACAGCTCCAGCAGCAAAAATCCAGGACAGACAACAAATGTATGTATTTATGTCTTTATTTTTGAATTATTACTATAAAACATCATATTCTAAAAGAATTCATATAATCCACTGCAATAACATTTTTTAAGCGTGAACAAAAAGCAAATCAGTGTGATGCTTTCAAAAACGTGGGAAAAAAGGCAATGAGCAAGTTGGTGAGGGGAAAACATATAATCATCATAATTATATATTTTAAATTATTTTACAGGATTATTATAATTTCTGAGTGTTTTTTTAGGTCATTTACTTGTTTTTTAATTTATTATTTTGCTGTCTTTTTTCTAAAAAAAAAAAAAAAAAAAACAATTTTCAGTAATTTTCTATTAACTTTTTTCCATCATCACTGCATTTCTTCTGTCGTTGCTCATTGCCTCCGTAAAAATAAATAAATAAAATCTGTAAATATCAAATACAGGTGTTTTAGAGAAGTTATGGTTTTTCTTTTCTTTTTTTCTTTTTTCCGAAAAATGTATGTAGCTTAGGCCTTAAATAGTAAATATTCATCATTTTTTATTTTTTTTAAAAAGTATAGTATTTAGTGTTAATAGACCATTGTTAAGCCATATATAGGCCTAAATAACCATTGTTAATGTATTTTCTTTTTTTTCTTAAAACAAAACGTGTTGTGCAAAACATGACAAAAAAGTAGCAAATGAATTGTTCATAAATTGTTTTAGAAGTGAGCATATGAACGACTGAATTAAGAAGGTCTTAAATTGATACTGAAATAATTTTAGCTTAGATATAAATAAAACAACAATTAACAAATTTTCTAAATTATTTATATGTGTCCTACATTTAAGAGCTGATTCCGAACATGATAACGTTCATATGTCGCGTTTCCCATTTTCCTCTGTGACGCAAATGCATCACGGCTGACGCTTTACGTCATCACGCAACGGCGCCAAATTTGTAAAGGCGGAACAATACAAACCTCCCCTGCGGACACATCGAGTGTAAACAGTGTTTTTGACATTTTTGTCGTTGAATTTGACACATTTTTGGACAAACTCTTCCTCTCCGGGATGTCTCAGCAGGCAGGTTATTCGCCCAGCTTCAAGCGACCGGCGGAAATTCTCCGAATGAGGCGGAAAAGAAGCCGAAGCGACACCGGGGTCTTCCGCAGCCCGAGCGGGCAGAGCTCCGCCGGCATCCCCGCAAACAGCGACTCTTCCCCGGCAAGCGTTCGGCCGTTCTCCCCGGGGCCGCTCTTTAACAGCCATACGCGATCCGGCGGAGGGATAAAACGCAGAAATCCGTTCGCTAATATCGAGAATACTTATAGTCCTCAAAAGAAATGTCTTATTTATGACGAGGACGGACACGTTGAAGCTGTGGACAGTCTCAAGAGAATGAGTTGGACAGTAAGGGAAGGAGACGAGGACATGTCTACACACAGTCGAGGGGACAAAGCGTTCAGTTCAATG
>NW_024621291.1:0-1680 GCF_008729295.1 Plectropomus leopardus | reverse complement strand
ATTTCTCTGATCTTATTTATGCAGGTTTTATCATGTCTGTGTCTTTTCACGTGAAGCACTCGGTGCATGTAGTTTATTTGTTGTAAAGCACGTTGGGCTGCATTTCTTGTATGAAAGGTGCTATACAAATAAAGTTTATTATAACGCACATACTTTGGGCAAGTACTTTAAGTATTACTTTGATTTTTTTTAGATAGGTGTCACACTTTCTAAGTTTTTTGTACACAAGAAATGATCCTTAAATTGTGCTTATTAAATGCGTTCTCTAATAAATGTATTTTTAAGTATATGTATGCATATCTTTGTCTGCATGACTCATTTTTTCCCTAAAATATTAAATATAAAACAAAACAAAACAAAACAAAAAACAACAGTAAAGTCATGTACCCAAGACACACAAAGTATAATGAAAACTCCCTTTTCAGCCAAATGGTTTGACGGATTTGAAAATATTCCTCATATTTGTGCTCAGGAAACACAGCAGAATACTTCCAAAGGAAACTCAATATTTCAGCTGCGGGGACAAAAGATTTTAAACCTACTTTTGTTTCTTCAAATGTCTCAAGAAAGGACTTTTCCCTCCATTTTTACAATAAAACAATGTTTCATTACCTATTTCATCAAACATGTTATCAGTTAGTTAGTTAGAAACATTTGTTTCAAGAATAATTTTAAAAATGTTGACCTAAAAAGCAAAATATACACATTTTATGGCACCCGTGCACATGGTCTAAAAACCAAAAAACTTTTGTTTTTTAAATATTTAAAAAAAAAAACCTGTATGGTATTTATGTTTATTTGTAGGTTCGTATATTCACACCTTTGCTGAAGATCAATAAAGTTTCTAAAACACTAAAAAATCAAACCTCTGTACTTTTTACTTGCAGTCAAAGTGACAGTATATGATATCCACTGTTATATGAAGTATTTTTGATACTTTCCTCTGTTCATTCAGCTGTTTTTATTTGTCCCATCTTTCTGACAGCCTGTTCTGACCATCTTCACACATTCTCATTTACTTATTTCTATAATCTCATCTTTTTTATCCCCACGGACGTGATGTTGTCTTGTTAATTACCTTTTTTTTAAAAACATCTTGAACTGCAATTTTTATATTTTGTAGAAAAAAAACTCTAAAAATGTGCTTTATTCTTGTTGACTCTTTTTGTTCTTGCCTTTTTGCTGGACTGTCCTGCACATTTCTGTTTGTTTTAATTATTTCTGAAATTTTTGCCTTTTGCTTTGTCTGTCGAATCACTTTGTAAACAAGTGTTTTTAAAGCTGCTATAGAAATACTTATTATTATTGATACTGCATTTTAAAACACATCAACAATGACACAAAGACTTCCGCTCCAGACCGATTTATTTGTGGATGTTGAGGCCATGTCCAGGTCGGTTAAATTATAGAAAAAGTCCCAAATCCACCAGTGCCGGTCGCACTGGTTTACTGGTCCTTCAGCTCCTTCAGCCTCCTGATCGCAGACTTGACTGTGACAGCAGACGTTGTGCTGCAAAACACAAACCAGAAACATTACTGACACATTCATACCGTCCACATTATTATCAATATTCCCACATTTTCACAGTCAGACTCCCACACAGCTCATCCTTCCTTAACCCTTTGAAGCCCGGATCAACATCGCTCTGCTTGTGCTGCGTTCAGAAGCTTTTACAAGAA
>NW_024621290.1:0-1805 GCF_008729295.1 Plectropomus leopardus | reverse complement strand
TCAAGAATGAGAGCGTTGCAGAGGACGCCACCGCCATCAGCTTCCACGCTCTGAGACCTGGCGCCCTCTACAGGGTGGTGGTGACCACCGTCAGAGCCGGACAGACTTCCAGGCAGACCGTCGCCGAGGGACGCACCAGTAAGATTGAGGGGGACACCGGGGGACAGAGAGCTGGAGATAGATAGACAGCTGGGAACAGACAGCTGGGGACAGACACCTAGGGACAGACAGACACCTGGGGACGGACAGATAGCTGGGTGTCTGCCAAGGGACAGACAGAGGGGGACTGACAGCTGGGGACCAATAGAGAAAATAAAAGTGAAGTTGTCTCCAGATGAATGCTGATGGACATCGGTCTTCTTGATGTCCTCAGTATTTCAGCCTTTTCTTCTTCAGCTCTGAAATTTAATGATCCATCATAATGAAACATATTTAAAGTTTATAAAAATACATTCATGAATTTTGCTAATTTTTCCTCGTGCTGAACAACAATCTGTTCAGCACGAGGAAAAATCTGTTTCTCTCTGAACGGATCTACCGTTCGCTGAGCGAAGAGGAAAAAAACAAGAAAACATTCACACAAGACAATATCAGAACGCACGATGTTTTTAATGAAGATCGACGAAACGCTACAACAAACGGCAGAACGACCTGCAGTTTAATGTCGAGCACGAAAACACACATGTCCCTGCATATGTGTGTGTGTGTGTGTGCGTATGCATTAGCGTGTGTGTGTGTGTGTGTGTGTGCGTGTGTGCATGTATACATTAGCGTGTGTGTGTGCGTATGCATTAGTGTGTGTGTGTGTGCGTGTGTGTGTGTATGCATTAGCATGTGTGTGTGTGTGCGTATGCATTAGTGTGTGTGTGTGCGTGTGTGTGTGTATGCATTAGCATGTGTGTGTGCGCGTATGCATTAGCGTGTGTGTGTGTGTGTGTGTGTGTGCACGTATGCATTAGTGTGTGTGTGTGTGTGTGTGTGTATTAAAGACAGGATATTATTGAAAAGCAGGAATTTGTCAGGAATTTTCAGGAAGTGTCGACAGCAACACACAAATAAAACCTGCGAGGGTCCATCAGTCAGAGACTTCCTGCCAGGACGAGGAGGAGGACAAGGACGAGGGCGAGGACAAGGACGAGGACGAGGACAAGCCTCATTGTTTAATTAAAGACAAACATTTGTACATTTTACTGCTGGAAATCATTTTCTGAGTCAAGACCAGAGAGACTAAAATAAAATAAATTATGAGGACACAAAAATGATCAGACCAAAAATTTTGTCCTCAACGTCTTTAGAATCAAACTGAAGGACGAGTTAAGATGAGCAGGATAAATGCACAGACATGTCCTCTGCGATCAAAACTTCAGAGAGACACTGACAGATCTGACTCTGACTGTCCTCCTCTGTCCTCCTCCGTCCTCCTTCGTCCTCCTCTATCCTTCTCTGTCCTTCTCTGTCCTCCTGTAAGAATCATAAGACACAAACACTCAAACACACCCACACACACAGCAGCTCCATCCAAAACAACAAAACATTTCATCCTTAAATAATCTGCAGTTTTGATGAAATTTATTCAACAATTCTTTTGCACAAGGAAAATTAAAAAGCATCTCATTTATTTTAACTGTAAAGAATTTAAACATTCAGTCATTCTTTGACTCTTCAGTCCCGAACAAACTTTTCATCTTTAAAGAAAAAACTCCCAAACAAACTCAAACCCCAAAAAGTAGAATAATTAAGCCTTAAAATAATGGCCAGCCCTAACTATAAGAGACCATTCTAAGAGCCAGTTCTAACTATAAGAG
>NW_024621289.1:0-2461 GCF_008729295.1 Plectropomus leopardus | reverse complement strand
AACTGTGGGATTTAATGTAAACGTTAAATTTCTCAAAGTAAACTCTCGTCGCTTTTATACTCCTGATTTTTCTTTTTATTCGATTATTTCGTTTCCAAACCGCCGATCAATCGTTGTCTTTATCTTTTTTCTGTATCATGAATGATTATGGTTATTTAAAAGGGGAGGTATCTCCATGAGCTGTTTTTTATTCTTCTACCTCTCCAACGCAGTGTTTAAACTTTTTAATTTTATTTTTCTGTCGTGTGTGTGTGTGTGCGTGTGTGTGTGTGTGTGTGTGTGTGTGTGTGTGTAAAAACAAATGCGGCCGAAAATATTCCACACATTTGTTAACCCTCGAAGGGCCTATAGGTTCTTGTCCACGAATAATACTCCCTATGCTAAATACTTATGAATAAATCTAAAGAAGTTTAAATGTGCCATCAGCTCCAAACTATACTAGTTAGAAAATAATTTAAAACAACAACAACAATTAATTGAAATATATATATTCCATGTTAAAGCTGATTATAACCTTGTCGTCTGCAGTTCCGTTACACTGAATTAAACATATGAGCCCACTTTGACTTCCACTAATTCTAAACAGTGTTGAGGTTTCAACCCTTCAGGGCAGCAGTTCTCAGCCCTGCAGAGAACTTGAACGAGGGAAGCAGCAAGTTTATTACCAAGGACAATAGACGGCGGATAGCTTCCTTCAAAGGGTCTGGAAAACTACCAGACTGAAGCTCAATTTGGCTCCTGACACCCTAAACACCAAGGACGAAGAGCTGTAAATGACACTAAAACTCAACACTAAAACTTGTCCTAATTTTGTTATCGTGGGAGCCCATCTTCCATTGTGGCATAAAGCTATCGAATCTATACACACAGCTAAACTGTAAGCCTGAATGTCCCAGACACAAAGGTTGCATTTTAATCTTTTCAGAGAGAAAAATATGACGGCCATTTAAAAGCTGTAGTTTGTTATTAAACACGTATTGGGATAAATTTGTTGCAATGATTAGGCTAAAGATATTACACAGCCAGGACGCGTTTTTATCAGTTAAAGGTTAAACGAATATCTGTGTTTCTTTTTTGGATTGGGATTGGTTTTAAACATGTTTTCTGATGCGATAAACGTTTTAAAATATTTTTTCATTTATTAATGCTGCTCACTCTTTTTTTACTTTATAGAAGCTACATGCGATATAGACATGATTTTATATAAGGCAGTAGTCGCATCTAAATGAAGTGTGAAAACACTTTTTAAAATAACCAACACAGAGTAAATACAACAATGCAACAATTCGAATTCTATCAACATGTTGAAAAAAACACCACAAAATATTAATGATAAAAAACAATTATACACAAAACTAATAGTAGGCCTACAAACGCTTGCCCTTTAAAACAACACACAAAACAAAACAAAAACAAAACAAATTCAGGTTAGAGATGCTGCTGCTAGTTGTGTTATATTGTTGTCTGTTGTTGTTTTGTATATAATTTCGGAATTTTACAGTTAAATATTTTAGATTCAAACCCTTATTGTTTCATATTATTGCATTCAATTTTCGACATTACAATTTTAAGTTAAGTTGTTTTTCACCTAGGCTATAGAATAAGTGTCTCCATTAGGCATGCTTTGTCGTTTTATTTGTTTTTCTAAATGTAATCATCCTAGGATAATAATTTGCAACAAGCTTGAAACAGATTTGCAACAAATGCACGTCTATTTTCGCACTTGTTTTCTTACCTCGTCTGCTGGTCTCATTGTAAGCTCGCTGCATGATGGTCATTATGCGACAAACACGTGAGCAGTAAATCTGCATTGCTGCAGTGATGACTGAAAGTGCTGATGATGTTTAATTGCAGAATTAAGCAACTGACAAACAATGAGAGAAGCAAAGACAGTATGGCAGGATGAAGGTCATGTTTAAACTTGTACTGCCACCTATTGGAATACAGCCGCAACTACTCACAGGATACTCTGGGGATTTGAGAAACGTGTAAACTAAACGTGTATATTTTTAATACCAGTGTGATGTTTTTAGGCTCATTGCTTCTGTACAAATAAAAAAAAGGCTGTTTGACCATATACAACATGTACTCACAAGGAACCTCTTTAGTCTTCCTTTATTGTCTCTGTAGTCATCAGTAAAGACTTGTGATCAAAACAATAATTCATAAATGCATTTGTCAGAATCAGAATATTTTCTTGATCCCCAGAGGAAACTGTCATACGCTGCAGTCAAACAGATGAAAATCACATAGAATTATAAGAAAGTAGAAATTAGAAGTATAGTAAGAGGCAAGTAAAAAAAATATTAAATAAAAATATGTGCATTATGCTTCAATTTCCACACCATTATGTATAATATTTACAAATTTAAAATATGTATTATATGCTTAGTATGTAGTGTGGGAAAAATATAACGTGCCTTATACTACACTACAATTGACAAAACAAATAAAGATTTAG
>NW_024621288.1:0-1755 GCF_008729295.1 Plectropomus leopardus | reverse complement strand
AATATATATATTTAAGAGAATTTTTGCATTTTCCCTCATTTTTTAGTTCATATCTAATAATTCCCCCCAGCTAATTTTCAGTTCACCTTGTCACCTTTAAGGTTTTATTTATGTATTTTTTTTAGGTTGCAGGAAAAGTTACTCATGCTTTTCTCAGGTTTGAGAGGTTTAAATGCTTGTGAAAGGCATCTGAATCCAGCACAAGAAAACTGATGTCGATCCAGGTGTTAAAAGGTTAACATACCACAAAACAAATGCAATCTTGTCACAGTGCAGACATTTTATCACCAAATGGGGTCAATAAAGCACGCAGAAAACACCAGTAGCTTGTCCCCTTATTACCTCAACCCCAGCGTTCATGATGATCTCAGCACACCTGTAAAGTGTTACCGGATCTTAAAGGGTTGCATTATTATTGTGTTGACAAAAATCCAGAGACAGACATATAAACACCTTCTAAAGTGCCCAGAGCTGCTTCTGGATGTTGTTGTGACTGGTCAAAGCTTCAGTCACATGTTTGTCTGTGGGTGCCTTGCTGTCTGTCTGCAGGTGTCTAACCGTAACCTTCTGCCTCATCAAATAAATATGTTTGTAATTCCACACACACAATAAATCCAAAGTTCCAGGTAAAATTGCAACATGCACTTCCAAACTCTTCAAGTAAACAGCTTCAGGGGAAGCAATAATGATTACTTAGAGTGGGAGATTGACAATTTTCTAATGTTAAATTTGTTTCATCCTTTTTGCCCCAGACTTTGCATGGGCGTCTCGATGGAGTTTAATTTTAGGTCGGGAAACATCAGCGGGCAAAGTGGGCTCTTGAGGCTGGGGTGACTCACCGAGACGGTCGGTTTGACTCGGATCTCCTTTCAATCACTCATCTCCTGCCAAACACTCCTCTTTTGCAGCCATTTTGCTTTTGATTCCTCTCTTTGTCAATCTTTCTAGTGTTTCCACTTGTATCTTTCCTTCGCCATCTCCCTCTCCTCTTTCTCCTCGTCCTTACTGTGCTACCGCCGACCACAATTAGACCCCTCCTCCGCTGTTTACCGACGAGGCCCCAGCCGAGGGGTGACATCTTGACAGTTTCCTGTTATACCGCAAACAAAAGCACCTTTCTGAATGATGAGCTGTTATTATGTAAATGGCCTCTGACTGATACTGTCTCAGCGCCGCAGAGTCCCGAAGTCCAGTTGACGGCGGCGGCGCAGGCTGCTGCC
Source organism: Plectropomus leopardus (assembly GCF_008729295.1). Lineage (NCBI taxonomy): Eukaryota > Metazoa > Chordata > Actinopteri > Perciformes > Serranidae > Plectropomus > Plectropomus leopardus. The sequence goes on along the minus strand of NW_024621288.1, from coordinate 535 downwards.
GTGATAGTGATCATTTTCATGATTGCGAGGACCTCGGAGAGAGGCGAGGAGGGGAGAAGTGACCGGGGGTTACGGAGGATGAGTAGGTCTGTTTACTGCACAGTGACTGACCCCCATATGGAAAACATAGCTTAGTGCCCTTCTCACGTGATAATGGATTGACTTTGAGCAGTATTTTTCAGACACACTTGGGCTCAAGGTGAAGAAGTTGCCAGTAATTTGCTTCATGGGAATCATGTGCAAAAGAAATGGCATTATGGATGCTTTACTGCTTTACCCAAATGTTTCAGACCTCACTGTTCTGTTATAGAAGCTGTTTATTCTGCTTCATCAGCCTGTGAAAACAGTTGAAAAATGTCTTGAAAAAGTAACCCTAATGATGTCATAATGATGTCATACAGGTTAGATTGGGTTGTGTGTTATAATGTAGACGACAAAGCCTACAGATTTACCAGACCTGAGTTGCATTAGGGGAAATGTAGGAACCAGTACTTTTGTTGGTTAACTCTTGCTGAAGGCCAGAGTATCTCACTTA
>NW_024621287.1:0-1906 GCF_008729295.1 Plectropomus leopardus | reverse complement strand
AAAACTTATCTCTTCTCTTCAGCCTTTAACTAGCTCTGACTTAACTGCTTTGCATTTCGCTTCGCACTTAAGGCAGTTGTGCACCTCTTTAAAATGTTACATTTTCCCTTTTTCCTTAATTTCCCACATTGCTACACAATTTTAGCTTTACCTTTTATTGGTATTATCTCAATGGGTTTTATTTTCCAAGTTTTAAGTTATGCAAGCTGTGTATTCCACTTTAAATCCTTATTTTTATCTCACTTTTACTAGTATTATCAAGAGGTTTCATCCATGTGAAGATGAATTCTGTGTTTTATATTCTTATTTTATCTTATCTAATGTAATTTTGTGGGTTTTATTATTTCTTTTTGCCCTCTAAGTCTTTTCAAGAGAAGCACTTGGTGTATGTTTTTACTTGTTTTTGTTGTAAAGCATGATGGGCTGTATTTGTCCTATGAAAGGTGCTTTTTACATATAAAGTGTAGTATTAGTATTAAAATTACTAAAGTGACATGTCTGACTGGTGGCCATGGCAGACATGTTTTGGCTATATAAAGGTGGGGCTAATCCATACACTAGTGGGGCTCAGACCAATTTCTAATTTTCGATATGAATGCATGAAAAGTAACCAGAAATAATACATGGACTGAGATGATTAGCTACTTTAGGATGATTGCACTGACTCCTTTTTCACACGCAGCACCAACCGCATTAGACGCGGACACACTATTCCGCGGGCAATTACACACACACACACACACACACACACACAGATTATGATTTGATTGATTTGAACAGATTTAAACTCACTCGCTCTGGCAGGTAAAGGAAGCGGGCTCCTCCCTGTCCTGTTCCTCCTCAGGTGTGGATGGAAAAGTTATCCAACATGCCCGGCACATTTTCTGTCCATTTTGACATTTCAATTTCCAAACTTAAACTCGGTTAGCTTGCCTGCTAGCTAGTTTTTAAGGCGATAAACTAGCCGGTAAAGGCGCAGCCGCATGCGAGTGAGGTCACTATGCCCCGCCCCCACAGCTGTATCCAGATTTTACTATAATACATCACTGACCTCACGTCAGTGATATTTAACGCTGATTACCAACAAGGAAATTTAATGAATGAAGGGCGATTCTACTTCTGAACTGGGATCAGTTTAATGCTGCAGAGGCGCTGTTGGACGTTTTCAGCCAGAGAGCAAAGTGTACCGGCAAACATTTAAGAAAATTAAAGGAGTAGATATGGCACTTTTCGTACTCACATCAGCTCAAATGAGTTATAAAAGATAATTGTCACAAAAACAACAAAAAAACTATAGTTGTAGACTCTTCTGAGAAGCAGTCAAACAGGCTTCTGACCGTCTACCAGGCACAATTGTCAGGATGGCCGAGCGGTCTAAGGCGCCAGACTCAAGGTACAAAACCTTCCTATGAATGGGACTTCTGGTCTCCGAATGGAGGCGTGGGTTCGAATCCCACTTCTGACAATACCTTTTTCTTTAAAATGTGATACAATAAATATCCGAGTTACAACTATCCAGATCAGGGCTGGTGATAAACATGCTTGTTCGCTCGGACTGTGGCTTTGCTGCCGTCTTAAGTGTCACTACGCTTCATTGATTCATGAGCAATACACCAGACAGTTACAGATCTATGATGATGTAAAGATATGGAAAATATATTATGTTTCTTTTTTAACTAATGTACATCAATAGAACAACGCCCCCCAAAAGCACTTAAACATGCATCTCAGTGGTATAATACTTATTTTCTGTGTATTTCTACTCCTGAGGAGACCTTTCTAGCCGGCTAATACGTTTATTTGACAGAGACATGTTATTAGTTCCATTAAAGATTCAGATTTTGTCACAAATTATTGCTGTTGTTATTCGTATCAATACTATATATTATTATATAATATTATTAGT
>NW_024621286.1:0-3189 GCF_008729295.1 Plectropomus leopardus | reverse complement strand
ACACACACACACACACACACACACACACACACACACACACACACACAAAACACCTGGATCCTCCTCTCATTTGTTGCACACAATGTGAGGCTTTTTTTGGAAACTTTTGTGCCTCTGATACATATGGACAATTAAAGTACTATATGCAAACGTACATTCCATATGCTGTGACCTTATAGATATACACAAATAAATAAATAAATAAATAAAGGTTCCACAAATTAAAGGGCTGCAATAGAAAACTTGAAACAAAATCAGATAAAGAAAATGTGAAGACGGTGTTTCAAACTCCTAATACAACTGCAGCTAGTGTCATTTATTTATACTATTAAATGTTATTATAATACAAATTATGTCACTTTTACTGTCACAAGTATGCAATTCAGGAAACAGGAAAATCCACAATAGACACTCCACTGGAGACTTGTCTAGCAGACATACTAATGTATAATTGAAGTATACCAATCCAAATAATTCATAAAGCAATCTACTTGCAGCATCCGCTTCCAGAGATAACAATCCTCAGCATCTTCAGCACAGAATTATCACAGGTGGTTGAAGGCCTAAAACCTAATCTCCAGGATGTGACATGCAAATTTGAAGGCTCTTCCTTTGCTTCACTCAGTGCGCATCTATCAGTCTATTTCAACATCAAATGTTCTTTATCGTGCAATGTTATCTCATATTTCAAAGGCTGTGGTTGATATGGCATGACTCCAGCCTGATAAGAGCACAAACACCTGCTTGCTCTGCAGGCGCGCTGCTTGGAGAGCCCTTTATATTGGCTTTGGATTGCTTTGCTGAAATATAAGGTTTAATCTCTCTGTTTTTCACCTGCCTTTCCAAATCCTCTCCATGTCTTTTTTCTCCTGTTGATGCGTAGTAATTTTCCGTAAATTGTAGCACAAAGGACTGTGAAAAGCCTTGCAGACACTTTGTGAAAATTGCTTTGACTCTATGTAAGTTTTTTTTGTGTCCTTTTGTCCTTTCATTTTTTTCTGTTCCTTATGCATCTTTCTGAGTCTTTGAATGGATGTTTGTGTGTGTGCTTATACGGCTGACTTCTGAAAAGGGACTAACTGCTATCACTATACTCTATTTTGCTCTGCAGGTTAACCACCGCAACAAAAAAATTCACAATTTGTTACGTGCAATACTCAAGTCTCTGTATTCTCTAAAGGCCGTTTGAAGGGAAGGTGAAATGACTCATGAATGATGAATACAAAACTGTAACAAAATACATGCTAAATAATGCTGTGAATTTCTATTGAACTGATGGAAAATGTCAGTCATGCTTTTACTCTCTTGCAATTTCATATGTTAAACAAATAAGTAAAAGCCATATTGGCATTTTGGCAATTTTGTTTTGATTGGAAACTATGGGTGGTAGTAGCTGACACTGGGGGGATGATGATTGGTATGTCAGAGGCTTTAACAGGTTTGTAAATGCAGTGCAGGCGAAGTTCCACAGCAGCATTCAGGAGTTTGATTAGCGGAATCGATAATTTATCAGCTGAACAGTTCAGGCCTTAACTGATCAGGCTGATGGTGCTGCTGCAAAGGTGAGTGAAAGCAAATTTTTAGAACCAGCCCAATGAGTGGTTAAGTTTCACTTTCATGGTGAAAGATGTTCAGCTGCTCTTCCTTTGTCCAGAGTACGCTCTGTGCCCTGATAGTGTGGTGCAATGCATAAACGAGCAGTATTCATATTCCAACAGTGCACCTAATAGTGAACAGTCCAGTTTCAAAAACAGAAAATCAATCTGTGATGTCAGATGTTTACATTGAGGCAAGTAAATGTGTGGGAAAAACTGTGCATGACAAAATCAAGTGTGGGTTGAGATTTGGGGCAATATCAGACACGACTTATCAAATCAACTGTTATCCCTCATTTTAATTACTCAGCACCTAGGAATATGAATCAATTAAAAAGGCCACAAAATGCAGCCATGCACACATTTTCTAGCCTGTAGCTGCAGGCGCACATTGCACTAGGGATGTATTTGCTAACAGGCTGGGATAAAGAAAAATGTATCATTCTCTGTAGGTGGATATGTTAGGGGTTGGTTACAAATCATGGTAAATCACATTCATGCATTTCAGACAGGAGCGGGTTTACAGTATTTCAGAAATATATACTTGCAACCAGTCACCGAAATTCCTAACCAAAGCAAAAAAAAAAAAAAACACCAACTTTCTGTGCCAAAGTCCTATCCTGTCCTGTCAGAAGCAAAAAGCTGCACAAAGTTTGTAGTGCAAAAATAGAACCCCATATCAAACACTGCTGCTGCACTGTTCTACAGTATTTGGTTACCTGGGTAGAAACACTGACAATTAAAGACTTGTTAATTATTTTCATCACTCCTTAACACTGTACTATATCTAGGTTGACTTCACTTACTGAGCAAATTGATCTTTTAGCACAACTGTGTATATCACTGATTGTTTGTGTAATGTAGTTATACTTGACAAAAATAGATCTTCTGCACTTAATACAACAGAAAGTGATGCCTATGACAGCAAAAATGAATTCTGGATGGATGAACTTACTGTTCAAAGCTTCAGATGTTGAGGGTGTCATTGATAGTCCAAATCAATTTGCATCTGATGCTTTCACTTCAAGGACCTACAAGACCAGTCAAAAAAGTAATATATTAGTGTTTTTTAAGAAGTGCACATAAAAATACATTGGTAAGTCATTGTAAATGGCCAGTTAGTTACATTATATATTCCCCAAATCACAATGGCCAAAAATCTGTGCTATATGCAATCTACTGATGTAGGATGCACCTTTTAAATGGCATTAAAATGTATACTTTGCAGGAATTGTTGGGCACTGTTTATAAACACACTTGTAAAGTTTGTAGCTTCCAGGTTTACTTCTATGGCATATGGCCCACTGAATGCGAACTAATGTTTCCGCTGCTGGCCCTGTCTGACGTCACAGAGTTTTATATCCCTTCTCTCATCTTGAGGACAGTTTTACAAATATAAAACCACCTTGGCTCAAAAATTCATAATAAAAAACAATGTCATAATTGACCTTGTTTGCAGTTCAAGGTGTCCTGTCAACAGTTTTACAGTGGTTTTTACAGTTTTACAGTTTTATGGTGGCCTATATAAGGAAAATGGTATTTGGGCCAGGAGGGTTTTTTGCTGCAATAACGTGAGTGGACACTGGGAAAAAAA
>NW_024621285.1:0-4101 GCF_008729295.1 Plectropomus leopardus | reverse complement strand
TCCGTGTTCTGACAGACAACACGAACAGCCAATGATAATAAGAATAGCGCTGTGGAGAACCAAACGCAGTGAAGGACTTTGACTGTCGAACAGCTGAGTGTTTGACAGCCACAGCATTTCATCATAGCTGATCAAACAGCTGATGGTCCGACCAAAGTGTCTGAAACAGCCAACTGCCCACTGCGGCGCGCAGACATGTGGTTGCTTTTAATAGCGCCCATTCCACTGATTCATCACATGTACCTGTGAGCCAGGCATCACCAACTGGCGGACCGCGGTCCGGATCCGGACCAAATCTTCTTATGTGTATTAGATGTGTATAAAATGTGTGTGTGTGTTAGATGTGTATAAAATGTGTGTGTGTGTTAGATGTGTATAAAATGTGTGTGTGTGTTAGATGTGTATAAAATGTGTGTGTTAGATGTGTATAAAATGTGTGTGTTAGATGTGTATAAAATGTGTGTGTTAGATGTGTATAAAATGTGTGTGTGTGTTAGATGTGTATGAAAGGTCGAGAGTGAATTGTTTTTGTACCTCGAGGTTGTCGTGCGCGCCCGTCACCGTGAACACTTTCAGCTTCAGCTCGCCCACCTCTATTCGATGTTCCTGGATGATGATGTCATTGGCCAGCTGCTGCTGCCTGATACACTGTGATGTCATCAACTCGAGACCTGACAGTAAACAACCGGACGGGACCTCCAGAGGGCCCTGATGGAGAGGTCAAAGGTCACCACAAGAGTGGAATGGAGTGTTCAGGCATTGAACGGCGGCGCTCTCTCCTGACCTGCAGGTGGCAGTGTTGCACCACTGCTCCGGTCGCCACGGCAACGTCCCCCTCCAGGACGCTGTTGATGACCCGGCCTCCGTCGTCCACCTGGCGCTCTCTCTGAAACAGGAAACAGGAAGCCGGGTGAGGACAGACAGGGGACGTTTTAATGTGGCGGCGGGCGCTGAGGAACAGGAAGTGTCACACCTGGACGTGAGAAAGAGTGTTTCTCTCCGACCAATCACGGCTCAGTCGCTCCACGTGTTGCTTCCCGGACAGAGTCAGGTAGTCATAGCAACCGCCGGGGACATAAACTGTCAGAGCGAGAGCAGAGACGAGTGGACAGACTTATGACATCACAGTTAGGAACCAATCAGAGTCCAGTATGAAACAAACAGACTTTGCTGTAGTAAAACTACACTGTACAAATACTACAGTAAAAATACTGTATTCTAACTTTTGATGAAGGAAAAAGTATAAAAGATTTCGCAGCAAAATAAAGTACCTAAAGTAAAAGTCCTTAAATGTGATGTATGAATTTTAATTCATGAATTCAGAACAGGATTCGAACCGAATATTTTAAGAATGTTTTTTCTTTAAACATTTTGGGGATTTCTTTTTCGTAAAACGTTTTGACAATTTTTAAAGAAAAAATTTTGGCTTTTTTGTTCTTTAAAATCTTTTAATATTTTAGGTGATTTTAAATAAAAATGTTTTGGGTTTTCTTTTTCTTTAAATTTTTTGGATGATTTTTCAAGAAAAAATGTTGCTGGTGTTTTTTTCTTTAACATTTTTTTTAATACGAACTTTTGGTGTTTTTTAAAGAAAAAACATGTTGGCAATGTTTTTTCTTCTTTAAAAATGTTGGTGATTTCTAAGGGTTTGCCTTCCAAACCCACGGGCCCTCAGGTTTGGGAGGCATATTTTCTTTAAAAATGACGCCATTTAATTGCAACCAGAAACTGCAAAAAACTAAAATTATCGTTGGATTTTCAAATTTCCCATGGTTCTCGAACACCTCATGTGTGATTAAAGGTCTCTGAGGATTGGTCTGTTTGTTTGTTTGTTTGTTTTTCTAAATCATTTTACCTTTTTTTCCTTTTGAAACTGTGAGTGACTTTTAAAGAAAACATGCTTTCCAATCCAAAATTACATACTGAAACTGTAAAAACTTAACTTATTGTTGGATTTTCACATTTCCATCGGTCAGTGAACACATCATGTGTTGTAACAGGTTTGTGAAACAAAATTTTAATTAACGTTTTCTTTTAAGATTTCTTTTTTTTTTGGCATTTATTTTACTTTAAAAATGTTTGCCATTTAAAAAAAAAAAAAAGAAAACATGTCCTCCAAACCCACAAAAATAAAAAATCTCCAAAATGACACCATTTATCAGCCAGAAACTGAACAGAAATTATCGTTGGATTTTCAAATTTCTGACGGTCCTTGAACACATCGTGAGTTTCTACAAGTTTGTAAAATGAAATTTCAGAACTTTTCCCAAACTTTCAGGGTATGTTCAGCTTCAGCGGGCGGCTTTCGTCGCTGCTTGTTTTTTGGACGTTTGATTGGTCGACTCTCACCCAGACGGAGCGGCGCCCCCCTCAGGTTCCTCCACAGCTCGGCGCGGCCGCTCCTCACCGCCGCCCCCTGCGGTCCGACGGCTGAACTGCAGCCGGCTCGCTCCTCGTTCACAAACCGCTCCCGAGTCACATCTGAGCAGAGACACTTCAACACGTCCAGGAACAGAGACACCTGAGGACAACCCAGACCGCCGTCTCACATCAGATGTCCGACAGGAAGTTCACTAAACCGTCCAATCACGAGGAGAGAAAAAAACCAAAAAGAACGAGAGAGAAGACGCGTTTAAACGTTCAACGGTCCTGACGGAGCGCTACCTGCAGGGGCGGAGCTCCAGAGTCCAGGCCCAGGTAGGTGCAGCCGTCCAGAGGAGGGGACACGTGAGTCTGCAGCAGCTTCTCTGATACACACCTGCTGAAGAAGACCGGACCTGACACCTGCACGCACACACACACAAACAGACATATGCACACGCGCGCGCACACAAACACACAAACAGACATATGCGCGCGCGCGCGCACACACACACACACACACAGACATATGCATGCACACACACACACACACACACACAAACAGACATATGCACGCGCGCGCACACACACACACAAACACACACAGAGACAAAAAGACTAAAATATTTTGGTAAAATTTTGTTCTCTACAAAAATGTTTTTTTTTGTGGTTATTTATGAAAAATGTGGTAATTTTTTTTTCTCTCTAAAATCTTTTGCATTTTTAAAAAAATATTTGGTATTTTTTAAGTAAACACGCCCTCCAAACCGGACAAATGAAAGTCTAGTTACCTGAAACGTTTCAGTAAACGTGTTTATTCTGAAAGTTCAACAGTGCGCAGAGTTAGTCTCCGTAACGGTGGAGGAGGACTCACCAGCGGCACTTTCCCATCAGGCATCACGGCCTGCTGAATCTGCTCCTCTGCTCCTCTGTACACGATGTCTCTGACCCGACCCTGGCAGACGAAACAAACGCACCTTCAGTCTGGACTCACTCAGTGGAAACCACACAGCAGAGGCTGTCAGTGAACACAGGAAGAGAGGTCGTGAGCTTAAACAAAGTGAGCACCTGCTGGTCTGACAGGTAGACGCCGTGATGGGCTGCGTAGGAAACGTCACCGGGCAACGCCAAAACACGAACACCAGAGAAACCCTCCCAGGACAAAACTACACGCGCGCACACACACACACACACACACACACACACACACACACACACAGATGTGTGTGTGTGTGTGTGTGTGTGTGTGTGTGTGTGTGAGGATGTGAAGAACAGTAGCGGCAGCGCAATGAGCCTACACATACATGTTTTTTCTACTTTCACTGAGTTTATTTTTTAACCAACATCAGTCCTAATCACAAATATCAAATATTCATTAATTTACAGAATTTTAACCCTTTAAATGCCAGGTTTTTGTCATGATGTCACCATGTTTTTAGATTAAATATGAATGATGTTGAGTCTCCTCCTCCTCAGTGTGTGAGTGTAGCTGCTGACAGTCTGGGATCTGTCAGTGTGTGAGTGTAGCTGCTGACATTCTGGGATATGTCAGTGTGTGAGTGTAGCTGCTGACAGTCTGGGATATGTCAGTGTGTGAGTGTAGCTGCTGACAGTCTGGGATATGTCAGTGATCAGCAGCTACATTGACTGTGACAGGTCACCTAGTGGAAATAGCATGTATTTCCTCCATACATGGAAATTCACTGATTACACTCAAATACACAATCTGGACTACATTTA
>NW_024621284.1:0-3135 GCF_008729295.1 Plectropomus leopardus | reverse complement strand
GAAGAAGTTCAAACTCCCTGTTGAGTGGATGAGAGGGATCGTTTGCTATTTTTACAGCTTTTTTACTAAGCACTTCCTCGTACATGCAACTTAAATGTTTCTGTCTTATCCCTATGATTTTTGAGGCAAGGTTTACTATCCTCTGCAGCTTGCCTCTTCCTTTTATGTTTAGGTTACCATACCACATTGCCATATTAAAAGTTAGACTTCCCTCTATCAGGTTCTTATAAACTGTTTCCATAATGTACTTGCTCACTCTAAAGGAGTTGAGCTTGCGCAGTAGATGGAGACGTTGGTTACAGGTTTTAAAAATATAGTCTGTGTTTTCACTGAAATTTAGATTACAATCAATATATGTACCCAAATATTTGAACTTGTCTACTACCTCTACAATTTCTCCCCTAATTATAAGGGGCTTCACAGGGTCCTTTTCATGAAAAACAAGTTCCTGTGTTTTTATTACATTGATCTCTAAGGAACTTTCATCGCACCACTTCTGGAGAGATGACACATGTGCTCTATATACTTCCTCTCCGACTACGTCCCTCTTCTTTAATAAGGCAACCAGGGCCATATCATCCGCATACTTAAACAAACAAAACTTTTCCAGATCTAATTGGAATTCGTTTGTGTATATGGAAAAAAGTAATGGGGATAAAATAGTGCCCTGCGGGGCGCCAGTGTTCAGTACAATGATGTTGGACCGAGTATTATTAACCAGAACCTGTTGAGGACGGTCACAGAGGAAGTCCCTAACAAGGTGGATAATACCACCGTTTACTCCTATATCGATAAGTCTCTGCAGCAGGATGTGAATCTGCATGCTGTTAAAGGCGGAAGTAAAATTGATAAACAAGGCCCTAGCAAAGTGGGAGGGGGCTTGAAGGTGCTTTGACAGAGTGTGGAACATACTGACAGTTGCGTCATCAGTTCCCCTCTGACTTTTGTAAGCAAACTGGAGATGATCTAATCTGTTGGAAACCAATGCTGTAATTTGTCTGCAGATAACTCTCTCAAAACATTTTCCTAAGATAGAGGTAAGTGCAATGGGCCTGAAATCTTTTAATTCAGTAGCTCCAGGTTTTTTAGGGATAGGCACAATATTAGACATTTTCCATAATTTGGGCATTGTTAACGAATTAAGCAAGTACTGGAATAACTCCAGCACAATACCTTTAAGTTCATGAACATTTTCTTTTAAAACTCTCCCTCTCAGGCCATCTGGCCCCGGGGCCGAGTTGGGCTTAATACTAGACAGGCTGGCTACAATCTCATGTTCATTCAGTGTAATAGGGACATATCCTGAAATGGACCTACACACACTATCACGTTCAGCACTAAAATCACTCTTGTCAAAACGACTGAAAAAGACATTTAGATCATTTGCAAAAGATGGAGAGGGGTGTGACAGGGGGGTACGGTTTTTCTTAGTTTCCCTGCCCATCATCACATTTAAACCTTCCCATGCTTTCTTGGCATTTCCTGAGAAATAATGACATTCAACTTTATCCTTATATTCTATTTTTGCTTTACTCAGTTTAGATCTTAGTTCACATCTTTTTTCCTTAAGTAACTCAGTATTACCATTTTTAAAAGCATGTTTTTTCTCACGAATACATTCCTTAAGATCACTAGTCATCCATAAATTGTTATTAGGAAATATTCTAACAGTTTTATAGTTCGAGTGATTTTACTTTCATTAAACAATAGATAGGACGTAAAAGTGTCAATTAGTTCATGAGGGGTGTCACATGAGTTAAGAAATAGCCAGTCGGTAGTCTCCAGCTCGCATTTCATCTCCTCCATACAGTTCTCAGTCCAGATCTCAATTTCCTTAGTCACTGTCTTTTCCCGTCTCAGCTTAGCCCTGTAACGTGGAAGTAGATGGACGACATTATGGTCAGACTTCCCCAAGGCAGGCCTACAGATGGATTTATAGGCGTCTGGTATGTTGCCATAGCACTTACTTCCAGGGTACGTGCCAGGCGGGTGGGACAGTCCATGTATTGATGTAAAGTGAGTAGATGATCGGACAGGTCACAGGAGTTAAAGTCCCCGAGTAACAGGACGGGTTGGTTAACTGCACGGGACAGGGCAGTGTTATAGCTCTCGGCTATCCTGGCTGCAGCTCCCACGAAGTCTGGCCCAGGTACATAGGCCAAAGTGATTGTAATCTGGCCAAACTCCCTCGGGAGGTAAAAGGGGCGAAATGAGACAACCAGGATTTCATAGTCATGTGTGCACACACGTTCCCTGACGGTGTACTGGGTAGCCCAGCGTGTGTCCATGTAGACACACAAACCACCGCCAATAGATTTCCGTGATGAATTAATGTCTCTGTCAGCCCGAATAATTGTGTAACCCGGCAAGTTGGGGTCTGACATCTCCTCTTTCAACCAGCTTTCCGTGAAACAGATGAGGTTACTCTGTCGGAACTCATTATCATAGTGAACTTTAGCGATCAGTTTATCCATCTTGTTGCTCAAAGAGTGAACATTAGAAAAAGTTATTACCGGTAGAGGATGTCTGCTGCCGCGCCTCCTTAGTCTTTCTCTCACTCCACCTCTGGATCCTCTTTTCTTTATTTTATTTCCTTTTCGCGTTGCGATGTTTTTGAGTTGCGGATACTTGACCAGCAGCTCCAGACCAGAGTCCTCCGGCTTGATTGAGTGCCTGAGTGACAACAGCTGGTCCCGCGTGTAGGTGAGGATGCCGGCTTTTCCATATAAACTCCATACTTCGGCGATTAAGCTACTGAGAAGGCACACAGCCAGCCAAAGTAATATGCCGGCGCTGAACTACATTTTGCCACAAAGAGAATGCGGGCTTGATCACTTAAAACAACAAAAAACATAAAAATGACAGGAGACGAGACAGACAGGTGAGACACTGGGTCAGCAGCAGAGCCGCGCCCCTCAAAGATGCGCAATGGGGGTGACAGCAGCCAGTTTGAGAGTTAGGGGGACATAGCCATAGGTCAGGGAGGAGTTAATGATTTCAGTGATGAGTGGGGAGATGGATGGGAGAAAGTACTTTATGAGGTTGAATGGAATGGAGTCAAGAACACAGGTTGAGGTTTTTATTCCAACCGAGAAGTTGGAAAGCTGCAAAGGAGAAACAGGTGAGAACTGAGAC
>NW_024621283.1:0-2578 GCF_008729295.1 Plectropomus leopardus | reverse complement strand
TTGGTATTTTGGAATTTACCAAACTCTGTTCGTGGTTGTACTATTGTTTTTTCAGCTGAGTCTCCATAATATCACCCAAAAAACTAGCAGCAGCTCGATCCCTCTCAATAGAAACGGTCCGCCAGAACCGACATTGATATCTTTGCTGACTGTGATGTCATTTCTCTGAGTATCTTCACCTCATATCCCGAAAATCTGCACAACCTGAGCTGAAAGGTTCGTGTAAGTCATAAACCACAACGATTAATTAAAGTTTTCTCATTAAAAGAAACAATTGTAAAAATCTGATGTTTTTTTCAACTGATTTTTTAAATAAAAGCACAAAACATATTGATACAAAGGATTTTTAAAAGTAAAAACATGAATAAATATACATTAATTCCCCCTAATTTAATTGAACTATGTGAAATATTTCGTTGTTGACATATGCTCTTTTTTCTGCAAAGGCATTGTATGTTTTCGCTCTGCACGAAACATACATACCTAATTTTCATGTAATTTTCTGTCACCTTTTACTTATTTCTTACAATTTGTGAGACTTTTCTTGCAGAGTTGGTTGCTGATTTGCTCAAGTTTGAAAAATGACTAATAACGAGGTCACAGCTCGTCTGAATCTCAGCCAATCAGGGTCAAGCAGAAAGGTCGTGTGGTTTATCAGAAAGGATACGTGATGGTTTTGGTGGCGGGTTGGTAGCGCGACACCATGACGGTGCACGCCCCGCAGCCTCCGCCGCCGCAGCCAGACTTGGTCCCAGTTAACCTCACTGGAGTCACGGTCAAGGAAACCTGCAGGTGGCGCTCACAGCAACGTAAAAATCGACCATAAAAGCAGATTCGTGACGCTGGATTCGTCCGATCTGAAGGATACGTTTCTCTCGGAGGAAAGGCAGCAGCATGGTCTCAGGGTCTGCATGCTTCTCTGTCACCTGATTTAACCGAAAAAACAAACATTTCGACTTTTTTCTGCGTTCGTTGGGTTTAACTTTCACGAGGTGAAAATGATTTGCTTTCGCGTGTTTTTAAGTGGTTAACTCTTTTCTGAAAACTGTGCGTCGTTTCTGGTTTTCATGTTTGAGTGTGTTGAATTCTGAGGCAATGATGCAGTTTTTAGTACCAACATTCATCTAAAGCTTCGACACTTTTATAGCAAAAAACTCCGAAAACATGAAGAAAAAAAATCCACTGAAACTGGAAAAGACACTGAAAAAATGCTGGAAAAAAATTAATATTAAGACCTGGATCAACATTAGTTTACCTGCATTCAGACACATTTCACAAGCAATTAATCCTCTGAAACCTGAGAAAAATTATTTCATTATGTTTTCCATGATTATGGGAACCGGTACTAATGTTATGGAAGTCAAAATATTTACTGTCCCTGCATCAGTCTGTGTACAGACACTAATTAGTGACATAAATTAAAAAATAACAAAGAATTTCATAAAAAATGTAAGAAAAACCTGTATTCTACGACAGCTTTGACTTTTTAAAAATTGATTTCTTGAAGGAAAGAAAAACAACGGGGTGAAGGAAGCAAACAAGTTAAAAGTTACAAGAAAATGACCTAAAAATAAGCACAAAAAAGTGAAAAACTTACTTTTCAGGACATTTTCACCAAGTATTTTTTGTGCAAATGTTCTAATAAACCCTTCCAATTAAAAAAATATATTTTCATATAGTTTTCTTTTCACTTTTTACTAACTTCTTGAAATTTGTGGGTCATTTCTTTTCCATTTTCCTCCATGTTTTGGAAAGAAATCAAACCAAACTGAGAGGCGTCTAACTGCAGCACATTAAAACTGATGTCAATCCAGGTTTCAAAGGGTTAAAGAACAGCCGAAACTGAGTTATGGGTTTAAGTTTTGGTGTGCCACCCCAAGATTTTCAGTGGCCACCCGTGTGACGCGCAGTATTTCTGGGGGCGCCCCTGTTTGTGACCGCCGTCAGCGTGAAAACGAAAACAGACAAAAACTAAAAAAAAACACCCGAAACTCGCTCGAACACGATGCAATGTTTGAGACTGAGCTCAGTACAAACGTACCTTTTTCCCGTTGATAAAGAAGCACAGAATATCCCCTTTTTTCTCTGCAGACATCTTTTCAGCGTCCAAAAACAACTTTGCAAACACAAAACCGTCGGTCTGAATCATGGACGCGACTTCCGCCTGTCAACACTTTCAAAATAAAACCGAGACCATATTACTGACGCCAGAGTTTTGGGATTTTTTAGAAGTACATTAATTTAATGAAGTAAATTAAAGGTAAGGCGGAGTTACAGCGGTAATGTGGTTACCTTTAGACATATCTGAAGGTTACTTTGTATAAAAAATGTATAGGTAATTAAAAATACTAAAAAGCATTAGTGGACCTTTATAAGGCCTGTATATATTATGGCAGACTATATATTTATTATTCTAATTTCTACTTATGTTTATATTGTGCTGTACACAATGCACAATGCAATGTTGCATAAGGAATATTTTACATATTTCCATTTTTATTTTTTTTACATATAGGTGTGCTGTTTAAAAATACTGCACAGATTTTCTACTTTTACTAATGCATATATTTTCTTTTCT